>NC_049205.1:63114490-63224490 GCF_013347855.1 Anguilla anguilla
TTAGGGTTACTGTGCTAGGGTTAGGGTTAGGGTTACTGTACTAGGGTTAGGGTTTGGTTTAGGGTTAGGGTACTAGGGTTAGGGTTAGAGTTACTGTGCTAGGGTTAGGGTTAGGGTTTTTGTACTAGGGTTAGGGTTAGGGTTAGGGTTACTGTACTAGGGTTAGGGTTAGGGTTACTGTACTAGGGTTAGGGTTAGGGTTAGGGCTTGTGTTAGGGTTAGGGTTAGGGTTGGGGTTGGGGTTAGGGTTATGGTTAGGGTTAGGGTTAGGGTTAAGGCTAGGGTTAGGGTTAAGGCTATGGTTAGGGTTAGGGTTAGAGCTAGGGTTAGGGTTACTGTACTAGCCTGGTTAGGGTTAGGGATAGAGTTAGGGTTAGGGGGGGTTAGGGTTAGGGTTAGAGTTGGCGTTAGGGTTAGGGTTAGGGTTATGGGTAGAGCTAGGGTTAGGGTTAGGGTTGGAGCTAGGGTTAGGGTTAGGGTTAGGGTTACTGTACTAGGGTTAGGGTTAGGTTAGGGTTACTGTACTAGGGTTAGGGTTAGGGTTACTGTGCTAAGGTTAGGGTTGGGGTTACTGTACTAGCGTTAGGGTTAGGGTTAGGGTTGGGGTTAGGGTTAGGGTTAGGGTACTAGGGTTAGGGTTACTGTGCTAGGGTTAGGGTTAGGGTTACTGTACTAGGGTTAGGGTTAGGCTTAGGGTTACAGTACTAGGGTTAGGGTTAGGGCTTGTGTTAGGGTTAGGGTTAGGGTTAGGGTTGGGGTTGGGGATAGGGTTAGGGTTAGGGTTATGGTTAGGGTTAGGGTTAGGGTTAGGGTTACTGTACTAGGGTTAGGGTTAGGGTTAGGGTTACTGTACTCGGGTTAGGGTTAGGGTTACTGTGCTAGGGTTAGGGTTAGGGTTACTGTACTAGGGTTAGGGTTAGGGTTCGGGTTAGGGTACTGGGGTTAGGGTTACGGTTACTGTGCTAGGCTTAGGGTTAGGGTTAATGTACTAGGGTTAGGGTTAGGGTTAGGGTTACTGTACTAGGGTTAGGGTTAGGGTTAGGGCTTGTGTTAGGGTTAGGGTTATGGTTAGGGTTAGGGTTAAGGCTAGGGTTAGGGTTAAGGGTTAGGGTTAGGGTTAGGGCTTGTGTTAGGGTTAGGGTTGGGGTTGGGGTTGGGGATAGGGTTAGGGTTAGGGTTAGGGTTATGGTTATGGTTAGGGTTAGGCTTAGGGTTAGAGCTAGGGTTAGGGTTAGGGTTACTGTACTAGGGTTAGGGTTACTGTACTAGGGTTAGGGTTAGGGTTACTGTGCTAGGGTTAGGGTTAGGGTTACTGTACTAGGGTTAAGGTTAGGGTTAGGGTACTAGGATTAGGGTTAGGGTTACTGTGCTAGGGTTAGAGTTAGGGTTACTGTACTAGGGTTTGGGTTAGCGTTTGGGTTAGGGCTTGTGTTAGGGTTAGGGTTAGGGTTAGGGTTGGGGTTGGGGATAGGGTTAGGGTTATGGTTAGGTTTAGGGTAAGGGTTAGGGTTAGAGCTAGGGTTTGGGTTAGGGTGGGGGACTCTTTCAAAGAGTTTTACACTTTGGCTCTTCAGGCAGCAGTGTAATTTCTCCAGCCCCCTGAGTGTTTATGTTAGGCTGCATTAAAGAGCTGTTAATGAAGCAATTAATTTTCGAAACGGCTACATGTGCCAGTGTTGCTTTGCTCTAACATCAGCCTCCAGGAAAAAAATTTTCACCAAGCAAATGCACAGTCAGTAGCCGTAGCCCGTGATTTTATTAAACTGTCAAGTGATCGATGGGGGACTAAATAAAATGAGTAGTTTGGGACGATGACATCACAAAACGGATTGGCTCTTGTTGAGCACGTGTGTTTTGAAGGGACACTGTGTTGTGTTGTTCCTTAATGGGAAAAATCTCTAATAATTAAAAACTACATGTTCCAAACTGTAGACAATTACATTGTTTTTTTGTTTTTGTTTTTTCTAATAAGGGTGAAGGGGGGTTGAAGGGGAGGGACATTACTTCGATTATTACCATATTACCCTGTGTTTCATTCCAAAGCCCCCGTGTGCATGCGACATGCTGTCTATTAGCAGCAGGGTTCCATTCATGGTGGCGATCTACACTAAGGAATACGGTAATCCCAGGGAAGGGGTTCCTGGGTCAGTGAATTTGTGCACCTGCGTTTCTTCAGCCTCGTTCTGTGCTGCTTGACCGGTTTAAATGCCAGTGATTTATGACGTGGTGATGCGCCCTCCTCCCCCATTAAACGCTGCATAAGGTTTAATCACTGGCGGTGAACTTGGGGGAGAACGCGTATGAGGACTGACAGCTGATCAGGTTTCCAGGAACCCCTTTTTCTCAGCCACCTGAACCCCCCTCCCCAAAAAATAAATAATTAAATAAATGACATTATTAGTTTTGGGTCTTTACAGTTCTGGCCGGTCCTGTCACTTCTCTACTAATTCAGTTAATAAATGGCTTCCCCCTTGTTAAAATTCTCTGAATGGTTAGCAGCAAGTAGAAAGAGTACTGTGTGTGGTCTGTAGGGTGTAAAATACTCACTTGGCTCTCCTGTAGTACTGTCCGGTCTGTAGGGTGTACAATAGTCACTGGCTCTCCTGTAGTACTGTGTGGTCCGTAGGGTGTAAAATAGTCACTGGCTCTCCTGTAGTACTGTGTGGCCTGTAGGGTGTAAAATAGTCACTGGCTCTCCTGTAGTACTGTGTGGCCTGTAGGGTGTGAAATAGCCACTTGGCTCTCCTGTAGTACTGTATGCTCTGTAAGGTGTCAAATAATCACTGGCTCTCCTGTAGTTCTGTGTGTGGCCTGTAGGGTGTAAAGTAGTCACTGGCTCTCCTGTAGTACTGTGTGGCCTGGAGAGTGTAAAGTAGTCACTGGCTCTCCTGTAGTACTGTGTGGTTCCAAATTGAGTCGAAAAGAGGGAAGGTTAGATGTTAAAAACTGGTTTGGCTGAAAAATCATCTGCAGACTGGCCCTGGATAACAGCTCTGAATGGGCAAGTGGGAGATTTTGTTCCTGAAATGGTGGAAACATTTCTACACATTTATGTCGGCTGTTTGAGAATTCAGAAGGCGTATGATATTTATGGTATGTATTTCAGAATTCAGAGAGCCAGTTGTGTAATATACCTGTCTCTGTAGGACATTATTCAAACTGCAGCCTCAGGAAAGGAGCAGCATACATATTTAATAACCTCCTGCTCACCAACAGAAACTGGCTCTTTCTACCATCTCAGGGCTAGAGACGTCCCCAGGAAGCCAGGAAATATCATTCAATATATTTTTTAAAAATACATTTCTGTGATTAAAAAAAATAGGTTATATCATTATTTTTCAACAACAAAAAAAAGTCCACTTATTAGCGTTATATCAGTAATATATATTCAGTATATTCTCTGTCCTTTAGGGTCCTCGTTTGAAATTTGTTGCAATGCAGGGACCGGTATCACAAAGCAGGATTACTGAGTTAGCTGGATAACTGCACTGAGAAACCCAGAACAGCTGCTCTTTTTAGCTCAGTCCATGTTCCAGATCTGGGAAGGTTCCGGGTTTTTACAGGCCTCACTGTGACTATGAAAAAATGCAAATCTCTAATTAAAAAAGTTCTCCTGAAAGGAATTATTTTGATTTCAACATTTAGATTGCAGCTTGTTCTCCATTATCTTTGGCCAGTCTGATTCTGGACTTATTGAGAAGTTATTAGTACTTAGCCACTGAGCCTGGCTCATTTCAGCTGTGGTTGAATGAATTAAGTGGCATTCCCATTGTTGTCTTTTAAAGGATGTGAAAAGTCTAAATTTAGACTGAAGTCTTATTTAAATGGTTGCACGCACGGCCGTTGTTGTGCTGCATGTGGAAGCGATTAAACCGCGTCCTGGGAATGAGCTGAATTAAACCGTAACGGCAAAATTGAATTAGAACTTGCGAAAGCCACCGACTTATCTACCCTGAGACATACGACCCACATAAAACACAAGAGCCACAGTCATGGCATAAAATAATGCATAGCATATTTCTCTGGGATTTAAAACTTTAAATTCAGAATAGAATTACCCATGATGCAATATTTTTTTTCCCAAGTGTAAATATTTTACAATGTAAACATGAAAATTGTCATTTTATCAACCTTTACATTTATTTGGTACTTCTAAAGAAATGCTAAATGTGATATGTAGGGCGGCAGTGTAGTATAATGGGTAGGGAACTGGTCTTGTAAGCTAACGGTTGTACCGTTTAGCAAAGTACTTAACCTGCATTGCTTCAGTACATATCCAGCTGTATAAATGGATGCAATATAAATGCTGTGTAAAATTGAGTAAGTCGCTCTGGATAACAGAATCTGCCAAATGCCTAAAATATATGGCCAGCTAATGTCCAGTTTTCATTTTCCATATCTTGAGAGATGATTGATTTTGGATCAGTTTGCCATGATTAAGATTTTAACTTATTCTGCCTTCAGTTATTCTGCCACATTACTTAAGAATCTCACCTGAAGTTCACTTTTACTTCAAGCAATTTTTGTAGGACTTCCTAATGGTGTGTTTGAATGTGCATCACCATTCTGACTTCACTCAAATAACACATGTACTAGTGAGTCACCTTTCACCAGGGTTATTTTTACTCCTGTGCAATAATGCCCCCTAGTGGCAGGATTGACTCAACGCTCCGATTTATGGAAGGATTAGTTGGGACAGATCTGTGATTGTATCTTTGGTTGAGTCTAAATAGATTGCCAGATCTCAACATTTCAAATTCTTTTCACTAATGTATTGTTTTAAGAACTTGTACTTCCTACAAAAATATTCTGAAAGTTGAAGGCTTGTGGCCTTCATCTATCTTCACAACCCTAACCACAGCAAACAGGAGCCAGGCTTCAAGCGGATTTCCTATTACACTGCAGACCTTTAATGGTATACAACACAGCCCACCAGAGGACCTCCAATCAGAAAGTACATTGGTGTCAGCTAATAAACAACAGCCATTGTGACTGGCTGACACTACTTCCTGTAAACCCAAAGCATGCTCTGAAGTAGTCAGAAAGCTTACTTTGTGATTAGACGAACTCCCCTTTTCTAGTTACTAAATCTGTCCTGTCCGCATCACACAAACTGGCACACCCCAGGAAAGGAAGTTCAGAGGCAGAGGAGTGCTTATTGACCTTTATTTCCAGGAAGTCACTTCAGTCAAACCGCACACCCCCCCACCTTACCACACCCCCCAGCTCGGTACCTGAACATGAATCTTAAAATGGAAAATCCCAGCTTCTCTGAAGCCAACCTTCCTTTAAAAAACAAAACAAAACAAAAAAAAACCCAGAATGAACGGGGGCAGAGGACAACCCTCTTCTCCCTCCCCTACCACCCCCCCCCCCCACCTTTAAAACAGTCTTAAAAGAAAGAGCGTTCTAGGTCCTTCGGAGACGCCGCTGTTGTCCTGAGATGACCTGGCCGTGGAGGCGGGGTTATACGGTCTTCTGCTGTCCCTTCTTGCCAATCAGAGACTTGTGGATGTGGGGGATGACTCCTGTGTAGAGGGAGAAGGGAAAAGGGGTCAGAGGTCATGCATGACACGGTCTGTGTGGTCCTCCTGCCTAGAGAGAGAAACGTAAGCCAGGCTGTGCGGAGGCCCCGCCCACCAATGCAGTGGCCCCGCCCACCACCTCAGCTCCTGGGCCAACGCTCACCTGCACAAACTCATTTACAATCACGTTAAACCACAGGCGGGCAAATTCTATTCTGGAAGGTAGGTGTGTTTGTAGGTTGTTGTGTCCACCACTTACCCTAGCTCAATGAGCCAATTGGCTGTATACACACAGCACTGGTTCACTCACAGTTCACATTGGGACACAAGAACAGCCTGTGGCTGTCACTAATGCGCTTATCAAGAGCTGCAGCCAAACTGTCAAACGGCATAAATGTTACGGTTAATCACGCAATGAAGGCCAGAAGTCGGAATGAAAACCAGAAACAGCCACGGCCCTCATTGCCCACTTCTTTACATCGGTATTGCTGAAGACTGTTAGGAAAACTAAATGGCCTGCAACGCATTATAGGAACATGGACTTTCAGTAAATAACAGCAAATGTGTTCCACAGCAGTGTATATTTAATAAAAGATTTTTTAAAAACTGATTGAAATGTGAGAGCAGGAATAAATTGAGTATTTGACTGTATTATTCAGTGCTGCAATGATTCTGATCCCAATACCAGCCTTGCTTAAGCTTTTCCAAAGGATCATGTGCAAGGTGAAATAGCTGATGTGTGACAGCAGGGGGCAGCGTGGAGACATTTCCTATATTCAGTGACCACATAAAGGGAAACTGCAGAATGGCAGGTGTCCTCAGGGAACAAAGAATGCTGATCACACCACCTGGCAACCCTCAGTTACGATTTAGGCCCTCGATATAAAACCATCCCAGCGTCTGTACACGACCATTTACACTGACAGTGGGTCTGATACAGCGCATGGATGTAGGGATCTACCAACAACAAAGAAAGGTCTGCATGCAGGTTCTTGCGCAACTGACTGACAATGTCCCAACCTTCGTACTTCCTGTGTTGCGGTTGCCAAGTTGGTGCCTTATAAACACTAAACACTAAGCAGTGACACTTGAATGTCAAACAAACTCCCCCCCCCCCCAATACGTGTTCCAACAGGCAACTACACCCGAAATCCCCAGTCCTTTCCAGCGAACAGGGCGTTTGCGGAAAACAGTGCTTTGCGGGCGGGGCACGAGGGCTGAGTCACAGCGAAACGCGGGGGATTCTCAGCGCCAAAGAGAGACCGCTCGTGCGTTTAAAAACCCCTCTGCACAGATCATGGGCCTCGAGCGAAACAGACTATAACACAGCGGGCAGTTTTACCCGAACCGTTCAGGAACCGAACTCTAAATGTCAGGACACCTTAGCCTCACTATCAGAGTACCACGCCTAGCGTAGCGGCGACGGGCTACACAAGGCACACGTCCGCTCAGTCGCTGGTAAGACTGCCAAAGGGAAGTTCACAGGAAGCACAGTGCATGACACACTCCTCTATCCATTTAAATCAACCACTTCCCTGTGTCTCAGCCTGTTAGAATCACCTTATATCAGAGTAGAGTCAAAGTGTTGACCCAACTGGTGTGAAAATATTGCCGACATCTCCCTCCCCCCCCAAAAAAAGGGGCGCGGGATTGTGGCTCAACTGCACATTTTGCTCGCCTCGTAGCAGGGGGGGGTACAACCCGACCTGGGGAACCCTGAACCGTAGCCTAGCCGTTGCCCTCGGCGACGCACCAGCCGGTGCAGGGAGAGGCGAGTGGGAGGAGGTGGGTGGAGCTTACCGCCATCGGCAATGGTGGCCTTGGACTTGCATGCATGTGTACGTGCGTGTGTGTGTGTGCGTGCATGTGTGTGTGTAAGAGCAGCGGGACTCTGACTGACCTCCTCCAGCAATGGTGGCCTTGATGAGCGAGTCGAGCTCCTCGTCGCCGCGGATGGCCAGCTGCAGATGGCGGGGCGTGATGCGCTTCACCTTCAGGTCCTTAGAGGCGTTTCCCGCCAACTCCAGCACCTGGGGAACGGCCAGGAGCGTTTAAACATCAGAACCAGACGGCGCATTCCCTCCCTCCCCAAAAATCCTGAGCCCAAAACATCCGCCTTATAGACATTTATGGAATCTCACTGACGATGCTGCAAGATCACACTCGCCTTAATTTATTAATCGGTCTGTCATTTTGGATCAATTGGCTCATTTCGTGGGTCCAATGAGCAAGTCATCTCACTGCAGCAAGCATTACTAACTGCTGAATCTACCCAGCATTAATATCTACAGTAAAACCCAAAGAGCAATAAGCAGCGCATCATGCTTTAGCAGATTTACACTGCCCTACCTCAGCAGTCAAGTATTCCAGAATAGCTGCACTGTAGACGGCTGCAGTCGCCCCAACGCGACCGTGACTGGTCGTCCTGGATTTCAGATGTCTGTGAATACGGCCCACGGGGAACTGTGATATAAAAAAAAAAAATGAACGACGGAGAGAAGAGGAAGACAGTTTCAACATTATCCCAGATTACGGACCGACCAAACGAGGACACCTGCACGCACGCGGCCTCTGACCGCTCGTGCCGTGTTGCATTACGGCAAAATATGTCCAGTTGTTCCGCTATTTTCCTTTTCGTTTGTTTAGCCAGGCTAACATTGACCAGAATCACGTGTCCTTGAGCTACATAGAAAGGCTTTCATCACGTGTAGCCATAATATTACTGAAATGTACAGCTGCCCATTAAATAAGCAATTATTTTTAAAAAACAATAACAAATATTAACTAATTAATAAATACATTTTATTATTATAATCATTATTATTACCTCTATTATTATTACGAATGATCACAATAACGCGGACATACTGACCTGCAAGCCTGCTCTCTGGGACCGCGAAACGGCTTTTGTTTTAGTTTTTCCGGAATCCTTCCCAGCCTTGCCACCAGCCTAAAATGTGCCAAAATGTTTCTTTTTTCTTTTTTTAAACGTTTGCAAACAAAGTGTAAAGACAGCAAAACAGAAAAAAACACCAAATCGTTCTACGGTCAATTCGTATCTATATTAGCTGAACTACAACGTGCATTTTTGAAGAAACAATCTTAAGAAAACACTTTCTTATACTACACTACTGCGAGCCAAGATAAGCATTTGAATTAGTAGCATATGCTGAGGCAGCAAGCTAACGTAAGCTAATCGTATACATAAAACGAAGGCCTACATTGGACCAGTAGCTAGCAATATACAACTGGATTCATTAAGAAATAATATGCACAACGCAAACACGTCGAAAATGATCTGAAAAACAAAAAAGAGCTTACCATTGTATTACTGCTATACCGACACGCAGATCACACCGAAAATGCGCTTTACCTTATCTTGTTTGAAACTGGTCGTCCCGCCTTAACTTCATTATATACGCAGACTACCAGGACATCCGGGACTACTTCTTTCAGACGAGGAGCCAATTACATTCAAAGTGAATTACTTCTGACGATATTTATAACCAATCGGAATCCAAAACGAAGATTCAATTGGCGGGACAAAACAAATCGCGCGCCTAACTGTATTGTGGCTGATGGGAAATGTAGTGCTCAATTGCTAAATTTAAAAAAAATTTTTTTAAGTGTGCACTATAATTTCTTACATGCGTAATATAAAGCGACGATGTATCTAGAAATATTGTAAAATATATCATACGTTTTATGTTAGAAACAGTTTTTAATGTGCTAATAAAGCAGTTACAGTTATTTATTGGTAATCTGATATCAATATAATGTATTGTGACATTACTGGCTATAGTGCAAGTGGAAAAATTGATGAAGAACAAATTTGCTTCAAGGGTCCATAGCTTCTGGTAAATTGTTTTTTTTTTTATTATTATTTTATTTTAAAGACACCCCTTCTTTTCCTACAAACCTTGACCTATTTGAAAAATAATCTACAAGGTAAGAATTGGGATTAGGGTTAGGCATATGGAAAAGGCCTGGTTCAAAATGGGATTGGGGTTGTCTTTTAGACCTTGGAAAATGATTAGTGCAAGGGTTCGTTTTGGACGACTCAAGTTGTTTCACTTTCTTTCAGGGTTTTTCACAAGAGTACAGCTTCATGTATTTAGGTATTTTTGATACAGCCTAAATACATTCTTCATAATAATTGACTTTAGTGTCTTTTGTCTTTTTTTAAATCAAATTGATAATGTGTATATTGTACTGTATACATCTTAACAGAAGATTCAAATATTAACAGACGATTCCTCGGGCTAGAAATAGTGTATGGGGTCAAACTAGAGTTTATGATGAGGATTATGATTGGAATTAAAGTTAGGGTTACAATTAGGGTTACAATTAGAATTAGGAAAAACAAGGCAAGTTGAGGCAATTGTGTTCAGCAGCTTAAAGAAAGGTTATAACATATGTTTGTATTTGAGCTTCAATGAGGCAAAAACTTTCTCGAGTAGCATGTGTACCTATGACCATAAAAAATGCATAATATATGCATATATTTTCAGGGAAAACATTTTTTTTAATGACCTATAATATAATATAATATAATATTTTGCATTTGTATTATTTTATTCATGATATTTACATTGTTTTTCATCAATTACAAATGAATAATTCGATTTTTAAGAATATGCCTATGGCTTCAAATATCCTTTTGGGTTCAAATTAGGGTTCAGATAGGGTTAGGATTAGGAAAACAGTAAGTCTGAGGGTTGAGGCAAGCTGAGGCAAAAATTATTATTTTTTTTGATTCCTCAAGGAGCGATTATTAGTTTGGACAAGAAACACAAAACCAAAAGAACCACTGTCCATATCAAGATTAGTAGCTGTTGGAGTTGGAGACCTTTTTGTTTGACATTCCAAATTTGAAGAAGTAAAATTGTTGAATTGAGCTGCACTGTCCGTGCGTCCACCAGGTGGCAGCAAGTCTATTCTTTTTGTGCCAACTTTCACACTGTACAGAATTCTAATCATGAGAGTTTAAATATAACAAAATTGGGGGGGGGGGGAGAGCCAGCATTGACACATTCTCGGAAAAAAGGGCTCTTTGGCTCGTGTCCATAGAGGAAACCTATTCGGTTCTATATTTAACCCTTTATGATAGGTGTGAAAAATCTAAAAACTCCCAGATTAAACCATTTTGCCTGACAAAGAACCCATTGAACCAGATATGGTTCCCCACAGGGGGAACCCTTTAGAACCCTCTCTTTTCAAAGTGCGCTCCTAACAAAAGCAGTGGGTCAACCTCAAACGAAGATTTAAAAGTGCTGTAGTTTGTTAGGGGAGCCTGGGTGTGGACCGGTGGTGAGTGTTGGCGATGGATGCCGTGAAAAATCCAGATATCCGCTCAGAACAGAGGTGTTAAAATCAACGCCCAACGTGTCATTTTTAACACACCTCCGTGTGTAGTTAAGGACAACACATTTTATATTACTTTTAAACAATCTGCGTAAAAAAGTCTTGCTCTGTAACACCTAAAATGTATATCTGTAACACAATTAGTAACGGGTAAGTATAAACACAAAAAGTAAGTTGGATATGAACTCATCCTTTTTGAGAGCGCAATATGTTGTTATAAAACAATTAAAGAGCAATCAATGCAATAATACAATTTATATTTAGTTCAATTGTATTTTTTATAATAGTGTTTGTCAATTACCTTTGAGTTTCCTCTCGTATTTCTAAAATAATCTAGCACAGATCCAGACCATATAGAACACAAGAACATAAGAATACATAATGAGGAGAACAGGCCATTCAGCCCATCTAGAACATGAGAACATAAGAATACATAATGAGGAGAACAGGCCATTCAGCCCATCTAGAACATAAGAACATAAGAACACATAATGAGGAGAACAGGCCATTCAGCCCATCTAGAACATAAGAACACACAATGAGGAGAACAGGCCATTCAGCCCGTCTAGAACACGAGAACATAAGAAAACATACACAGCCTACAGGATGCAGCTCTGTATAAAGTCGTGACGTGGAGATCCCTTGGGCATCTGCCAATATGCCCACTTTGAAATGCTTCAGATAGAAATATAGACAAAATTATTTAAAAGTTCTCCAGATCAATAGGAGCTACGTTCTAAAAAAATTTTCATTACTCAAAAAAGGAATAATAATAACAAAAAATAAAACTGAAGCAGAAATATTTTGACTAATAAATAAAATGTTCATTGCTGAATACAGCAAGCCACAGGCCAGTTAGACTTTCACCAAAAGATTCTGTAATCCGTCATCTAAACAAATCACTGTTTGGTTTAGTCAAACACAAATACAAAGACACTGCTCATCATACACATACAACACGAGTGGCCCATTAGCAAACTGAATTTGGGACTTCAGTCGCGGAAGATAATGAGAGTTTGAGCATCACGGGTGAGTGTTGGGACCACTGGTCAGCTTTATTATTTTGAAAAGCGTTAGCCATCTGCATGGGCATGAAATCAAGCATGCAATACGGCCACTGTGTTGTAGCAGCACAATATTACAAATATCATCATTATAATATTTGACTTTAGTACTGGCATAATCACACTCTACCCTGCAATGGACCTATTATTCACCTTTGATGAGTAGGTTTTTTGGATTTATTTTATTTATTTATTTATTGAGAATTCTGTGTTCTAGAACTCTTTAAATTACCAGCAGTGATTACATCAGCATTAGAATGTCTGGTTAAGAACATTGTAATCACATATTTGTGATATTTCACCTTAAATGTTATTTTTATTTTTATTTTTAAAGGAGACTTTGGACTACAAACCTGAGAACCTAATCCCAACCAGTTAAAGTGACTCGAGCAGTGCATCCTGGGTACCTTGTTCAAAGCTACACCCCAAACCCCACTGCTCCCGGGTGTCAGATTCAAGAGCCTTAATGGAGGCTCCACATGTCTCATTAAAATGAGGATTCAATCATCTAGGCTGCCCTTCAAAGCTGACTCAGTGAGCAGAATCAGAGACAGTAGCGGTCGGGTTGCGCATTCTCTCGCCACGCGCTGATAAGCAGCCGATAATTCTTTACATTTTTTTAAAGGGGGGGGGGCGTTGCGGTAGCATCGGTTGCTGTTGAGAAATGGCCAGATGCGTTTGTTTCAGCGCTGACAGAACAATTGCTAATCACAAAGAGAGGGAGAAAAGAAAGATCACCTGTAATCTTATGCAAATAAAGCCCGGTTTACTGACGCGCGACGTTTCGTGAGCCGGGCACGCCGCAATCTCGAGTTTCTTCGGCAGACGCGAGCGAGGTCAGGCCACGCACGTACTTCGCTGCAGAGTTTGGGAGAAATTATAAGATACGGGCCTCGGACAACTGCCACTGCCACATTTAGATAATTTTGCGATATCTAAGGTGGAAAGTGAGGTACCTCCTACCGCCAGAAACCCGTCCGTTATGAGAAACCACGCCATCCACACGGGAAACGCACACGAGCTTAATGAAGAGACGCTAGCGAACCTAGAGACAGAATAAAAAAACAAGCAAACGCAACACAGGCCGCAGGCCACAAACCAGGTTAGAAACCACTCCTCCACCGCACGTACCAGTGACGTCATCATTTCCCCTCCAGAGGCGATAGGCATGACCATTCTTACAGTGCACTTGTTTTAAGCATGTACACACGGTTATAATGCAAACGAGGCCCCTGTTTCAAGTGACTATAAATAAAATAATGTACTTCCATTTTCCTTGGCACACTAACGCTGTGCATATGCATTTCAGTGGGGTGACATAGCTCAGGAGGTAAGAGTGCTTATCTGGCAGTCAGAGGGTTGTTGGTTTGATCCCCTGTTCCAAGCATGTTGAAGTGTCCTTGAGCAAGACTCCTAACCTCTCTGGTGAATGCAAGGCATCAACTGTAAAGTGTTTTGGATAAAAGCGCTATATAAATGCAGTCCATTTACCATCTCCTCACGCAAGATTAAAACCATGAATCTAAACATCTTCTGTATATTTAAAACAGGCTCATCCTTCCAACATCTACATATTCCTTCATGGTGAAGAGCCCCACTCCCTCTGACAGTCGTAGTTAAATTCACTGTTTTTATGCAGCACAGATTCATAAAACCCAGCGGGAGCTGGTTTTAGAAGACTCCAGTACAGAGCCGTGCAGAGACCTTTTGAGGGGCAGGTGCTCAAGGTGAGGGGAAAAAAGGCATACCAACCCCTCCCCCCATCACAATCAGACTTTATACCTGAAGCTGAGTGAGTTTAACTTGCAAACACCTGTGGACAGGAGAGGAATGAAACCCTCTCAGGGAATCAGCACACAGGGAAACGGCACTCACAGCTTGGGCCTCTTCCCATGATGCTTAGCGTCCAGTGCACTGACTCGCTGGTCAGTAAAGGGGGGGGGGGGGTATGGGGGATTCTTCGAAAGGGCGAGGAGGAGTCTACACAGTAAAATGTCTGGCGATAATTCAACTCTTAACAGTGTTAATTCAACCCTTGACAGATAACATTTGGTCCCACATTCCAGAGTTGGACCAAATGTTATCTGCTAAGAGTTGAATTAACACTGTTAGAGCTGAATTATCACCGGACATTTTACTGTGTACAGGCTCCAGTGATGGGGGAACGTGCGCCTGTATCTTTTATTAATTTATTTTTGTGTTCTCAGCTTGGGACAGTACCCGAGAATAATTTCTAATTGCGCAATGGACACATGAGCTAGGACCTTGATGTTCCTGGGCGGACTGTTTCCAACAAGGACCCCCCACCCCCCTCCCTCGACCCTCCATCGCTGGACATACAGTTTTGACGTCTGCAGGATTTATACCCTTCTGACGTGTTATTTACGGTACGCGTACGATATTAATTTCACGCTGGTACAACTGTCTGTCTGGCGCAAGGACGCGGTGTGGGCCACCATCACGAACGACGCGTTCCCTGCAGCGTTCCCAGAATCACAGCTGGAAGTCCTGAACACAGGAAGCTCCCGTCCGACCCGTGTGTACACACGCGTGCGTGCGCATATTCTTCACCGCACATTTATATTAAAACAACGGAGATAAGGCTACAAGAACCATATAGAGAAAATGGAAAAACACTAAAAATAACTGCTATTTTCACTGGAACTGGTAGGATTGTTAGAAATAGGAGGATTCAGTTATATCAAGGGTGTCCGATCTTATCTGAAAAGGGCACAGGTTTTTTTATTTTAACCCAGCACTAGGACACCACATTCCGCTTATCAAGGCCTTGATTGAAGACCATGATTAGCTAAATAGTACAATCAGGTGTCATAGTGCTGAGCTAAAACAAAAACCTGCACCCACACTGGCTCTTTTTGGATAAGATAGGACACCTCAAAATTATATGGAGTATAACTATGAAGCTATGAATCATTGTTGATGACTTGAAATTCTTGCTATGCACGCATCACACACACACACGCGCATGCGCGCACACACACACACACACACACACACACAGACACACAGGTTAATATTGTGTGTGTGTGTGTGTGTAAGATTCTTGGTGACGCTGCACTTTTTGTACTCCACTTTCGTAAGTAAGTCGCCCTGGATAAGAGGGCCTGCTAATCGTTTTGTAGCGTAACGCTGCGTGTGCACTTAGCCTCAGCGCTCCAGCCAGTCTGCCCAGCACGCACCCCTGACTGTGTCCCAGATCCACAGCCTCACAGAGGCCCTGCTGCCCCTGGTCCCAGAGGACAGCCCCAGCACACCCAGGGTAAGGCACCACATCATTCCAATGGGACAGCCAGTAAGGGTCCGCGTTTGTCGTGTAGCGGGTTTGGATGGCCTCTCCCCCCCCCCCCCCCCCCCCCCCCCCCCCCCCCCCCACAGACTGTGAATGGCTGGGTCCAAACCAGCGGCCGCTTGCAGTAAGCATTCTCTAGGTGCAAAGGGGGACAAGGGGCAGGGGGGGTGCAGGCTCGCAGGCTTGCAGGCTGTTTCTTGAAATCCTAGTGGGGGGGGGGGACGAGGGTCAGGGGGGGGAGACAAGGGGCAGGGGGGGGACGAGGGGCGGGGGGGGACAGGGGCAGGGGGGGGGACGGGGGGCAGGCGGGGTGCAGGCTCGCAGGCTCGCAGGCTGCTTCTTGAAATCCTAGTGTCAGCACTGGTGATAACATGCATTGGGACACGGGGCTGATGGGCAATTTGATGCCCTTAAAGGTCCCGTGAAGGGTACAAGCTGGCCCCTTTTCCTCCCTGTTCACTGGAGAGAGGCTGCACGCAGTGACCCTTTGCTTCGGGCCAAAAGACCGGAGGGCGACCCATTAGAGAGAGCACTGGTGAACCAGCGTTAAGAGGAGCCGTGTCATTTAGACAGTCCCTGCTCTGTGGATGTTGTTTTAGGAAAGGGGTACTATGTACGCCAGACTTAACTGATTAAATCCAAAAAAAAAACATTCCTTCGAGCCGGAGTCGAACCAGCGACCTAAGGATTTCAACGAGACCCAACTACAGTCCTCCGCTCTACCAACTGAGCTATCGAAGGATGCGAGCACAGCATCACAACTACAGACTTAGACTGAAATGATCAAAGTTTATGGTTAAATTCCAAAGGTACTGTTCACTGGAGATAGGCTACCCACGGTAACCCTTGCTTTGGGCCACAAGACCTGATATTGGCCCATTTTAGAGAGCACTGGTGAACCAGTACTAACAGTAGCCATGTCATTTAGACAGTCCCTGCTCTGCCGATGTTGTTTTAGGAAAGGGGTATTTTGCGTACACCAGACTTAACCGATGAATTCCAAAAAAAAGCATTCCTTCGAGCCGGAGTCGAACCAGCGACCTAAGGATTTCAACAAGGTCCAACTACAGTCCTCCGCTCTACCAACTGAGCTATCGAAGGCTACAAGCACAGTACTACAACAGCAACACCAACAGCAACAACAACAACAACAACAATAACAAAACTTCTTAAACTTACACTGAAATTATCAAAGTTTATGATTAAATTCCAGAAGTAAACATCAAAAAATAAACATCTAGACCTAGTCACAGGTGATCCGTTTCATTAATTTCAGACATGGGAGGATTCAGTTGTATCACGGGCGTCTGATCTTAGCCAATCTTTAGCTAAGACACTTGATTCTACTTATCAAGGTCATGACTGAAGACCATGATTGATTAGTTAGATCAATCAGGTGCTGTAGTGCTGGGCTAAAACAAAACCCAGCGCCCACACACCGGCCCTTTTAGGATAAGATCTGACACCTCTGAATTATATGGAGTTGAACTGAAGTTATTAATTAAGGCTACAAGCTGGCCGCTGTTCACTGGAACTAGGCTACCCGCAGTAACCCTTTGCTTTGGGCCAAAAGACATGAGAGTGGCCTATTAGAGAGAGCACTGGTCAAACAGGACTAACAGTAGCCATGTCATTTAGACAGTCCCTGCTCTGCCGATGTTGTTTTAGGAAAGGGGTATTTTGCATACACCAGACTTAACCGATGAATTCCAAAAAAAAGCATTCCTTCGAGCCGGAGTCGAACCAGCGACCTAAGGATTTCAACAAGGTTCAACTACAGTCCTCCGCTCTACCAACTGAGCTATCGAAGGCTACAAGCACAGTACTCCAACAGCAACACCAACAGCAACAACAACAACAAAAACAAAACATCTTAAACTTACACTGAAATTATCAAAGTTTATGATTAAATTCCAGAAGTAAACATCAAACAATAAACATCTAGACCTAGTCACAGGTGATCCGTTTCAGTTATAGACAGTCTCTGCTCTGTGGATGGGTGTGGCATTCAGTCCGTCGGCTGGTGGAGAGAGCACACGCACCAGTGTGTCGCTCTCCGCAGTTCGGGGCTCGAAACCAGGAGCTCACACCGCAAGAGCGCGCTTCTTTATTTAGTTTTTTTGTTTAGTTTTTGTTTACGTGTTCAACCGAGCGCAAAACTAAAGTAAGCCGCCACTGGAAAGGAGCTTGTCCGCTGGAAAGCAGACCAGCTACAGGCGGCGCCCCGGAAAGTGGTCGCTTCGTTTTACTTTCCTTCATCTTAGTTATTTTGGCTTGTTGTTTTAGTTATTATTTTTGCCTGGAACCCGTGAGGGGGAAGGGTGAACATGTTTGTTTGTTTTATTTTGTGTTCGTGTGGGTGCGTTCTCTCTCTCTCTCTCCGTGCGGCAGCCAACGGTGTTTCCCAGAACTGCCGTATCTCACACTGGCATGAGAAAATGTTATTTTAGGAAAGGGGTATTACGTATGCCAGACTTAACTGATGAATTCCATGGTAAAGACCTCCACCCCCCACCTGCTTCACTGAAAGCACTTTAAAACAACATTACAGCCATTTAGCAGACGCTCTTGTCCTGAGCGACTTATACAACTTTTTTCACAGCCAAAAAAAAAAAAAAAACATTCCTTCGAGCCGGAGTCGAACCAGCGACCTAAGGATTTCAACAAGACCCAACTACAGTCCTCCGCTCTACCAACTGAGCTATCGAAGGGCACAAGCATAGCACCACAACAACAGACTTAGACTGAAATGATCAAAGTTTATGATTAAATTCCAAAGGTACTGTTCAGTGGAGATAGGCTACCCACAGTAACCCTTGCTTTGGGCCACAAGACCTGATAATGGCCCATTTTAGAGAGCACTGGTGAACCAGTACTAAGAGTAGCCATGTCATTTAGGCAGTCCCTGCTCTGCCGATGTTGTTTTAGGAAAGACCCTAACCCTAACCCCCACCTACTTCACTGAAAGCACTTTAAAACAACATTACAGCCATTTAGCAGGCACTCTTGTCCAGAGCGACTTATTCAACTTTTTCCACAGCCAAAAAACAAAAACACTCCTTCGAGCCGGAGTCGAACCAGCGACCTAAGGATTTCAACGAGACCCAACTACAGTCCTCCGCTCTACCAACTGAGCTATCGAAGGGGACGTGTATTGTACCACAACAGCAACAACAACAACATTAACAACAAAAACAAAACTTCATAAACTTACACTGATATTATCCAAGTTCATGATTAAATTCCAGAAGTAAACATCAAACACTGTTCACTGGAGATAGGCTACCCACAGTAACCCTTCCTTTGGGCCAAAAGACCTGATAGTGGCCCATTTCAGAGAGCACTGCTGAACCAGCATTAAGAGTAGCCATGTCATTCAGACAGTCCCTGCTCTGCCGATGTTGTTTTAGGAAAGGGGTATTTTGCATACGCCAGACTTAACCGATGAATTCCAAAAAAAAATTCCTTCGAGCCGGAGTCGAACCAGCGACCTAAGGATTTCAACGAGGTCCAACTACAGTCCTCCGCTCTACCAACTGAGCTATCGAAGGGTACAAGCACAACACCACAACAGCAACAACAACAAAACTTCATAATTTTACACTAAAATTATCAAAGTTTATGATTAAATTCCTGAAGTAAACATCAAGAAATAAGCACCTAGCCCTAGTTTAACAGTCATTTTATAAATTATCGCTCTCAGAGTCTACCTGTTCATACAGCCTCAGAAAGCCCAGGCACAACCACACACAGCATTACTTCCCCCTAAGAACAGGCAGAAAAACAGTGGATCACAAAGACATGTTTCGGTGAAGATTTTTTCAAAAATATTATTTCTTTTATTTAAATTTTTTATCCCTTGCAGTGTAGGTTTCAGAAGGGTATAAATATATGGTTCTTGAGATAAAGACCAGGGTCTCGTGTCCCCTACAGGGGACAAAAATAAACGGCCAGGCCTTGGGAGGATATGGTGTTATTTTCATAGCTGAGCTCCTGCTCAGGATGACCCATTTTGTACAGTAGAGTGGAATGTTTGCTGAGGAAAGTCACACAGTGCTGTGAAACGACTCCCTCAGGGGTCATACTGTTCTAGTCCCACCTGGGATTTGACCCCATGACCTGTGTGGCCTAACATTGAACATGCCTAGATACAGGGGCACAGAATCTCTCTCACACACGCACACACAATGCAACATAACTGTGTCTGACATCTTTGTTTATCATGCAGAATACATAGTCTGTATATGATTCATGAAAAAAAATATTTTAAGAGAGCTGGTTATTTCAGGCACCACCTACAAACAGGGTTTAAACAGGGGATCGGGGAAAGTCCATATTTACCACTTGACCGCGAAGGACACCTAAACGACTTGGAACGTCTTGTTTCTTTTTCTTTTTCTTTTTTTTAGAACAGTGCACATTTTGGCACGTGTCCCAGGTGCATATATTCTCCAGCTGACATGCTGACCCATTATGCCCGCGGTGAACGTATAATTATAGCGCGTTTTGTATATGCGAAATAGTCGCCAAAGAGTCTGCAAAACTATGATGGTATCATTAACGCCGTCAGCATGTCCATAGACATCTCTCTACAAACTTCCGGCAGCCGAGACACTTCAACGCGCGTGCCCAGGATGTTTTCTCCGCATTGATTTTATACCCGCGGTAAACTGATGGCAACGCACGAGACGACGAGTACATCACAAAAGGCCTTCACTGTCAAAGATGGGTCTGCACGATTTTTTAAATGAAACGCTGCCACAGTTTTCCGAGTGCTAAAGTTGTGCAAGTTTGCATCTTCAACTATATTTTCCCGGTAAAAAGTTGCGCAGGAAAAAAACAAATGTTGCATTCTGCATCGATCTCTCAATCTAACTTTTATCTTATCTATGCTTTTCAATTGAATTATTTATTCTTTTTAAAAAGTATGCTTATTTTGAAGGTCGGAATGATCGTTTATTCTAGATTTGCATTTGCCTTTGAAGATCCAGCAGTTCGGTGACATTTTAAGAGAGTTACCCGAGGTGTATCTTTCTTTCCAACAAACACATGTTCATGGCTCTTGGCGCCCGTTGATGGAGATCTTAGGTTTCGTACGCCGCCGGCCGAATCAAGGTCTCGTGCCAACCTTATTCCATTCCTGCTGAATCCCCCCCCAGCCTGCATGTTCGCGTGCTCAGGCTCTGTTACCGGGCAGGAAAATTCTGACCCGACCCTATTGAAGCACAATTTGCGCAGCATTCGCATAGAGCGAGACAGGAAGCGCCAGGCGTGCAGCAATATTTTATACGACTGGTGAATCTTTGCTTCGGCTGGATTTCATATGCAAAGGAAAGCACAGTCGTCCGAAAGTATACAGAAGAAGATAGGGAATGGTGATTTACCCTGTTTTAATTAGGTACGATTATCACTGATTTACTAAATTAATGTTTGGGGTGTATTTAGGCCTATAGAGTCAAATGTTTTCTTTTTTACTTTTTTCATATATTAACCAGTCAGTTCCCCTTGTATATTAGAAACACTTTTGATTTTATTGATATCATACTGAAATATAATCTGACTGCAGAGTGCAAAGGTTTCTGGGATTAGTCTCACTCTAGATCTGCATACTTTTTATTTGCCAAGATCATGTGTACAGTTTTGTTTCTTGAAAAAGCACAGGTAAACCATTAGGTGTTAAACTGATGGAGTTAATTAGACTCTGATAGAAAATATTTTACCCCATTTGGACTCATATATAATATCCGTGTTAAATGAACATTGAGCGTTGCTAGGCAATTTATGTAGAATTAAAACATCTGATAAAAAGTTTGGCTGTTTCTGAAGAATAACATACTTTATTAATTACCAGAGGACAGAAGACTGATAAATTGGAAAGCACAAGCCAGAATACCAAGATAAAGGGGTGTCAAAATCCAGTTCTGGAGGGCTGCAGTGTCTGCTGGTTTTTGGTGTGTTTCACCACTAGTGATTAATTTAGGTCACTGATTGGCTAAAGAGTCCACGCACCTTGTTCCTTCGGCCTTAGCTGCTGATTGAAAGTAAAAAATACCTCAAGGACGGGAGTTTGACACCCCTGGTTTAGAGTATGCTCTCCATACATACTAGATACCAATGGACGGAAATAAACTATAAACCGATTTTATGACACGTATTTACTTTGTCCAGGACTGAATTCAGCATATTCAGTCCTGGACAAACGTATAACATACTTTCTGCATAGCTTTTTTTTCATTCTTTCTCTGGGTTCCTCAGCCTGGAGAAGACTCTGCTAGACACTGTGGATTTGCTGAAGTGCTGAGGAGTATTGTTTCTCTGTGCCGCAGTCAGGAAAACCGACTGGCTCGGTTCCCTGTGCTGGACCCAGCTCTTTCCATCCAGTGCACAGATCCCCTTGTAGGAATTATGGGTAATGGTTGCATGCGAGCTGATTTGGAAAACCTTTTGAAATGACTGGCACAAACTCAGCTGGAGTTTGAGCCACCAGGCCACTGACTTAGAAGTGGAACAGCTGTTCCTCGTCTCTCAAATGTGAAACAGCTGTCCTCGGATTAAAACAAACCCAATCAAACCAGTGTGACTGATCTTGTTAAGGCTCTGTTCCAGTGTGTGGATGGGCCCCATGGTCTGGTATCTGCTAAGGCTCTGTTCCAGTGTGTGGATGGGCCCCATGGTCTGGTATCTGTTAAGGCTCTGTTCCAGTGTGTGGATGAGCCCCATGGTCTGGTATCTGTTAAGGCTCTGTTCCAGTGTGTGGATGGGCCCCATGGTCTGGTATCTGTTAAGGCTCTGTTCCAGTGTGTGGATGGGCCCCATGGTCTGGTATCTGTTAAGGCTCTGTTCCAGTGTGTGGATGGGCCCCACCGTCTGGTCTGCTAGCTCTTTAATTGAGGTGTGCTTTGTTAGGTTTGGAGTTAAAACCTACAGGATAGTAGATCTCCAAGAACAGGGTTGGGCAGCTCTGCTCTAGCTATTGAAGGAGGTGTGCTTTGTTAGGATTGCAGTGAAAACCTCCAGGATGGTAGATCTCCAAGAACAGGGATGGGCAGCCCTGCTCCTACTGTTGAATGAAGAGAGCTTTGTTAGGGTTGCAATGAAAACCTACCAGAGGGTAGATTTCCAGGAACAGGGTTGGGCAGCCTTGGTGGAGACTATTGTGGGAGGTACAGTGGGTACTTTTTTTATCTACAAAAGAAACAAAACAAAAACTGAATTTGGAACAAAATGTCACACAAGTTCAGAAATGACTGCATTACTCATTTGCCATTTTAAGCATAATTGCCACGGTAATGTAAAAAACCCATTGCCATGGTTTCAGAGGACGTAGGTTAGTTATTTTCGCTATTAAAGATTTCCACGTTTTCAGGTTCTTCTGGGACATTGGGGATTTATTTATATAATTCTGTCACTTAGACAGTGACAGGATTGGCTCCCCTGCTTCATCCACCTCCCACTAGGTGCAGCTGTGTCATCAGGATCAGGATCTTTCCTACAGTGGAACTCATGGAAATCTGAATTGGAAGGAAGAACTTCATCGTTCACAGCATGACGCATGTTAACTCAGGTGCCCTCTCTGTCAGCGCCTCACAGGTGGGCACAGGTACCAGTCAGGGAGAGTGCTACCTCTCTCCCGACCGGTTCTGGGCCAGTGGAGCCCAATCGCGTGGCACAGAGGGCCCAGACCAGAGCATGCAGGTTCTCATTCCAAACGATCGCTACACCTGCTGGTTTCACTTCTCTTCTCTCTGGTTGAAGGTGTGTGAAATCAGCAGGTGTAGTGATTGGTAAGAGGAGTTGTTTGGGGGGGGGGGGGGGGGGTGATCAGGTCAAGGTTGGGGGGTCTGGCACCCTCAGATGCCCTCAAACCCAGGAGGGGGGCGAAAACATTTTGGCGTCACTGAATTTACATTTTGGTGTTTTGCAGAAAATACTAATAAAGACCATTTACATTTGTCCCGAGTGACTTACTCTAAGAAGCCAACATTCCTGCCCCCAGAACACACCCTCTAAACATCACTCGAGGAGCACTGCAAAATGTAGCAAGCCATTCAGTGAGAACTCTCTGTTCAACATTTGAAAAGCAAAGGAACGTTCTACCAAATGAACGCGCCCCCTCCGCCTGTTCTCGCCAAATCAGCAGCCTTCCCCGACCCTCGGAATGCAACTCGTCCAATGGGAGGAGAGGAGCTATTGTGATCCGGGGCCCTGTGGGCGGAGACTTGGGGCCTCCAGTAAGGGGCAGTAGAGGAATGTCGCACGGACCCTGCGAGGTTGTTAGCGGGTGTCATGGGGAGCGCTCGCGCCGACACGCTCCCGCCATCCTGACCCAGGGTGGGAATGTGGGCAGCGAGGCCGAGGTCACGGCTCTCTGAGGCACCTCTGAAGCCTGTTTCTCTTTTATTGCGTTTTGTTTGGCTCTAGTTTTGAAGTTGCCCCCCCCCCCCTCCTTTTTTTGTAGGCCATGGTCTACCTCGCTGAGGCACCTCTAAAGATGTGTTTTTATTTAATTCTGCTTTTAATTTTTTTTTTTCACGCCCATCTTCTTGCCAGACCAAAGCTAGTATGCCTGAATCACCCAGGGAGGGGAAGGGGGGGGGTATTTTACTCCTAGTGTGTGCCAGCGGAAACAACAATGTTTGGGCTTCTCAGCATAAATAATGACATCATAAACCTGGAACTTCGAAGGACCGTGCTGTAATGTTTGAAGAATAAACTCCCTAAAAATCTGAAAAAACTTATGGAGGTTTGCTCTATGGAGTCATCCACACTACATATTATGGCGAGTTATTTTGAGAATATCAGGAATAGCTTAAATCAAATTGTCTAGGATGATTCATGAATCGTGACTTTACATTCTAACCTTGATGCTGTGATTTAATTCCTCAGCACTGACACAACAAGGAATACATCTTTTGCAACACATACCAGAGACTTTGCTTCCTCGACATCCCAGCATCCTGTGCACGATGGGCCGATCAGGAAGTGATACGATTGGCCTCCAGTCTTGCCCGTTGAAAATAGGCACCCCGTCGTGCATTTATACACAGTCAACGGAAGCAGGACAGCACGCCATCTTGAGTTTCGGCATCCTGCTTTACACCAGTAACACAGAAACAACTGGAGCATTACCCACAAATTCAGCTCTGAGCTTTTTGACAAAAAGTACACATTCTTCTATAACTCCCCTCCCTAAGGCTACACTAAAATTAAATGTCACAGATACCCGTTTTAGGTTTTACTGTAATGGGGTGGGTGGTAGCTCAGTATCTCGCTGAAATCTTAGCACGTCATCTTAAGTTCTCACCAGGTAAAATATTAGTGATGTCCCATCCTGTTCCATATTCCCAGGGAGGCCCAATGCGTCACCCCCCCAGGTCACAGCAGGGCAGGAGAGTACACACCAAAACATTTTGGTTCCCAGAACTAACCCCCCCCCGCCCCCCCCTTTCCTACTCACAAGCATCTCACGTTAATGGGACCCTCGTTTGTGAGAAGACTGGATGACCTCTGACCCTTACGGTGGGAGTCACGTCAACACCGCTCTGGCAGAAAAACAAGGACGAGCGGATTACCCAGAATGCCCCAGCTCCAGGGTTGTGTTCCTATTGGATGTTGTTTTCAGTGCAGAAAATGAATAAAAATACACCTGGAGCGTGTTTGTTGAAGCAGCGTCTGCACTGTAAATAACACAGAACAGCGCCTCGATGCCGGTTTCCAAAAACATCCCACAGGGCGTCAATTAGGACACGACTCCAGAATATTTACGGAGCGCCATCGCGGCGCGTAAACATACAACACAAGTTCGGGAGGAGCGGTCGCCGGACGCTCCTCAATTCTCAAAATACAAACAGAAGCTCACCGTACTTTTCGATTCACAAATAGCCTGTGCCAGTCTCAAAGGGTCACGGCAGGGTAGAGTTCTTCACAACTGCAAAGCATGTCATTTAGACTGTTGGACTAGGCAAAATAAAAATCAATGTTAAATCAAAAACACATGAGACTCGGTCACGGTTTAAAAAATATTTATTGTCAAAAAGACAAGAATTTCCACTTCCTTTAACAGGAAATCAGTAAAAAAAGAAAGAAAAAAATAGCCATGAACAGCAGTGTAACAGAAAAAAAAAAACCCTGGAGAGACATTGCAACAGAAGAACAGTCAGCGTACGAAGACCACAAAAAGCAAATGAACCCACGTACAATTCCCATAGTGCAATGAAATCTGACCAATAAGGTGCAAGTGCAAACTAACCAATCAGGTGGCCAGCATCCAAACTTTTCTTTTTTTCCTTTCTTCCCCAGAGCTCAACATGCTAAGGGCTTAGTCTTGGGGGGCGAGGATATGGGGATTTTATTTCAGTACCTCAAAGATCCCGTGCCACCAGGGAAGCAAGCAGAGTCTTGACATTTGATAGGTCAGCCACACAGGCGCATTTTCTATACAGTACGGCACAGCGAAAGCAGAGGCTCGCCCAGTTCTACAGACGGCAGCAGACGGGTTTCCAAAACGAGTCTGCGGTTTGACAAGCGGACAAGGCAAAAAAAAAAAAATTCATAAGTAAATCCAAACTCCTTACAAGGATTTAGCGTGACAGTTTTTTTTTTTTCTAAAAAGGACAGCTACAATACACCTGTTCAGTTACAGTGAGTGTAGACTGCTGTATGCGATAACCATTTCAGTATAAAATAAAGTGCAAACATTTGGATCGACTCAGAAAACTGCTTCCATTTAATTTCATATCTGTGGCCATCGAGTCTCCCAGTAAGCGACCAATCAAACTGCCTGTGACTTATCCCCCAACCCTGCCTCCCTAATCTACCCAGATACTAAAGCTTCTATGCAGGAAATAACCAACAGAGATTCCATCAGCATTCCTGCTTAGTAACAAACTACTGCTCATTCAGATGCCCCCTCCCCCCACCCCCCACCTTAAATCAGACTCCCCTCCATTCTGCTGACTGTCCCATGAGGTAGGCTAAATCCTGCACTTAACAGACAGCTTAAGTACAAGTACAAAAACTCTGAAACCAGGGGGTGTTACACACACAAAAAAAAAAGAAAATGTGCCACATGGCTGAACAGAGACATTTACATTCAGAGGTTCTGCAGAAGGATCAAGGTTATGATTCATGATCTGATCACCCCCCGTAGTTAATCAGGAAACGCTGAATTTTCACACTGAATGTCCCAGCCAGACGCAGAGAGGATCATGGGTAAGCACACGCAAAAAGAGCTTTTTATAAACTCTCTCTGAGCCGAGGACGGGCTAGAACGCCGACCCAACGAAGCACCAAAATTCAGCGTTTCCCCGATTTAACAGCGAACGGGGCGAGGAGCAGCGGGCGACGCCAGGGCGGGGGGGGGGTCTTCAGTACTCCACCACGGTGCCAGCCGAGGAAGAGTACAGCTTCCTCTTGACCAGGCGGAAGCCGGGGCCCAGCTTGAGGGCGGGGCGGAAGCGGGGGGCGAAGCAGGCCCCGGTGAGCAGGAAGTCGCGCAGGCTGGGCCAGGCGCTGCCGTCCTGCTTGAAGACCAGCGTCAGCTCGAAGGTGGGCACCACGCTGGGGTCGCAGGCCACGCGCTCCAGCCGCTTGCACCCGCCCTCCGCCTCCAGGAGCACGTGCAGCACGCACCCCCGCAGGCCGCAGGGCTCGTCCCGCGCCAGCCGCAGGACGTCCCGCGCGATCCTGCGGGTCAGCCTCTCCGGGACCAGCACCTCCGAGCAGTGCAGCTTGGTCTTCTTGGCCTGGGACAGGCAGCTCTCCAGCATCTTGGCCAGCCGGCGGCAGACGGGGTCCTCCAGTACCTCTCCGCACAGGTTGGGCTCTACGAGCACGTGGTCCCAGTAGTCCAGTTCTGAGAGAGAGGGGGGGAGAGAGAGAGAGAGAGAGAGAGGGGGGGGGGTTAGACTCAGATACAACCAACATTTAACATTCAGCCTTAACTTTGAATACGCCCCCACCCCCTAACTTCAAAAACTGGTTTTGTCCAGTTCAGCAATCACAAACCAACGGGGCAAACAGTCTGCTGAGCGGGACAAGCAGGCCTCCTGCCAAAGGAGGGCCCCGCATTCCAGTATGGGACAGCAGCTCTGCCACAGACTGAAGCCCCCCCCCCCCCACCCCTCACTATGCCATCCAGGCTTTTTAAAATGTCACTTCGTTGGGAGAGTCTCAGTATGCATTTGTGCCATAGTCAAAGGTTGGCATAGTTCAGGGGTGTCCAGTCTTATCCAAAAAGAGCTGATGTGGGCGCAGTTTTTTTTTTTTTTTTTTGCCTTAGCCCAGCACTGCAACACCTGATCGTGGACATCAGGTGTCAATCATGTGTCTCGATTTAAGGAAAAAAAAAAAAAAAAAAAACCTGCACCCACACCAGCCTTTTCTGGTTCAGACTGGACACCCCTGGCAGAGCTGGTTCATATTCAGGGCTTTATGATGTGGCACAGGCACTAGCTGGTCTGGCAGCACCTCATAACACCCCCCCCCCCCCCCCCCCCCCCATCCCCAAAAAGGTCAGTACTCTCTCTCATATGCAAGTTAATCCAACTTCACAATACCCCCCCCCCCCCAAAAAAAAAATAAAACCACCCAGTTTGAATCAGGAAACCCTACAAGCCAGGGAGGGCCCAACCCTGTTCCTGCAGATCTGCCACCCTGTAGGTTTTCATTTCCACGCTAATGTAGCACACCTGACTACTAATTAGCAGCTCAGCGAGATCTCTAGCGGTTGAATGAGGTGTGCTTTGTTAGGGGTTGGAGTGAATACCGACAGGACAGTAGGTCTGCAGGGAACAGGGTTGGGCAGCCCTGCCCAATGGAGTTCTGCTGAAAAAACAAGTACCAGGTAGGTCACTTAGAGCTGCATGCAAACTTAACGTAAGCATTTCTTACATTCAGGTTTTTAGGTATGCTAGAGGTAATGCACAGTTGCACCATTACCTCAACCATGCAACATTATGATAGACGTTTATTCAGAACACCGTTCAATGAAACATTAGCATATGCAATATTTTAAACCAACTAACATAAACCAACCTCAAAATGCACGGTTTCAGAATATCAAATGCCCAATACATATTCATCGGTAGAATATATATATTGTAGGTGATCTCCGTGTCACACGGACATCTCTATACTCCGTCAATTGAAACTTAGTGTGCATTTATTACTGCAGTGATTCTGCACTCACGCACGGCAGTAAACCCAGTATTTCAAAGTTAGCTAAACTCGGTTATGGCATCACGCGCAGCCCCCTCATCTCAAAGCCCATATTCTACACTTGTAGATAGGTGGGTATAAAATCGCAGGGTATAAAATCGCAGGGTGAAGTCAAGGACAAATCGGTTTGGTCGAATTTCGTAAAAGTTAACATCAAAACTCACCGTCATCAAGGAAAGCCTGGTCGTATCTGCGGTCTAAACGTTCCGAAATGCATTCGGTGTTTTTGTTCTTCAGCGTGCTAGTTGCAACCATTGTGGATTTTCAAATAATTCTGTTGCAAAAAAAAAAAGCGAAAAATGTTACATCCAGGTATTATCTAGCAAACAGTCCATCTGTTCTAACGTCAGCTCAAAATAAGCGAACGCTATCTAGCATGCAAACTCTGGAGCGAAATGTTTTTTTATTTAAAGCAGTCATTGTTAGCCTACCGGCTAAATTTTACGATAGCTTAATTACAATCAGGCACAAACAACTTGCAAAACGATGGAAAGAGACGACAGGCTACCACTAGCTTAGTTTGTCAGCTATAAGCTGCGAGTTATCGGCAGTTTGCTAGATAGCTACTGTTAGCAATCATACAGACCCAGCTATTCCAAAGAAACAATTCGAAACAAAGCCGTGCTTACCTTTAGGAATAAAGATTTATATCTTAAAATACGTTAACTTTAATAACGTTTCTGTTAAATACATTCACTCATGCACTTCATTCACTCCCATTCGCTCATAACCGCTCTCGAGTAAAACCCCCTGCCTCTCGGCCCTGAAACTTTATACCCTCCATCCCAGCTGAGCGCAGCGCGTCGACCAATCAGAGCACAGTTCGCGTTCTGGGGAATAAACTGGTTTCCCCGGCATTCACCGGCGGTCTGCAGCGATCGGATTCCAGCTCCGCGATTGGCTGCAGCCGATTGTGAAATACCCACTCGCTGCGCCAAGCTGTAACCATCTCACCTCAAATCGGCACGATTTGCTTTGTAGTTTCCCCTCAACATTGTTCAGTTGACGAAGTTAACATATGAATGACACACTATAGTCGGGGCCTTGGCACGTCGAAGGTCGATCTTCACGACAACTGTCTATTTTTATTTTTATTTTACAACGCGTGAACTCCTACCACAGTGCTCTTGCAGGTATACATATACAGATCCACGCAATCATCCGTAGGCCCGGATAAACTCTCACACACACATGCATAAATAGCCTATGTACGCATTTGGAGAATGCCACATTATTATTCGTTGAGGGATATCGTCGTATCTAATTTCCCTCTGGATGGAGACAGAAGTATTTTTGGAGGATTGCGGATTTCCCCCGAATTAAAGCCACAGAAGGAAGCTGGAGAAGCGCAGACCATGGAAACAACACATCTAACTAGATTATATTTCTGCGCACAGTAACTGGGCCCGAGTATAGAACTAATTTACGAAAACCGCAGGTACTTCCCTCCCGGCTAGATCCCACCAAACTCCCCAGATTACTCCTGTGCCAACTCTTCTCCTGATCCCCCTCCACAGTTTACCCATACAGTCCCAATCCACTTCGGATTGCTGGCACGGGCATATCATGCCACAAAAAACCCACATCGCCACAAAGAACTTCAAATTCCTCCCCGTAGTTGCCAGTTCAATTGCCCGCAACTGCTAGAAGGAAGAATGTGGTTGTTACCACCAGGATTAGTCGTGGTCACCGGGCTACACCACGAGTCTGTTGTACGGCTGGATCACTGAAACTTGCTTGAGTTCTGAAGTCAAGCGTTCATTCTGTAGTGGCGAAACGGCAAATGGTTTTGATGGAACTGCATTTTCTTACCGACCACACAGAAGGTAATGTAGGTTGAACCTGCAAAGGTCTACTGGTCAAGTTTATCTGAACTTGACTGAGAAGTGTATTTCCTCCTCTGTGCTTGGGTCTGTTTTTCTCGGTCACCAGGATTTTTATAACACGTGTTTATAAAAATTACTGTACACTCCCAGCCAGGCATATTCTACTGCATTTTGCATTGCACTTGTAGTGTAAGTCTTTTATTGTTATTATTTGAGGATGTTGAATTGGTTCCATTGATATCAATTTGGTTTATCAGAAAATTGAAAGTTACAGAAGAAAGTAAATTTTAAATCAAACTGAAGATATTGATCTATTTGAGTTGTGGAACTGGAGCTGAAATTGTGGCATAGAATTTCATCTCTCTCAGAGTGGTGAAAAGAAGAGTATGGAGCTCAGTTTTTAAATTTACTGCATGTAGACAGATATATATATATATATATATATATATACTTCCATATGATTCATTGATTAATTTCATTTTCAGTCTCTGAATGAGGTGCCCGGCAAACCTGGAAAAAGGAAATTAAGCAATTAATCAAACCTCCATTTTAATTAATTTCATTCAGAGCAACACAATGCAGTGGGAATTTAAAAGCGGTAGACGGTAAACAGTTACTCCAGTAGAGGACAGGCCCCAGGCAGGGTTTCAATAGCTGGACATCCTGTGTATTTTGAGAGAGAGGTGCCGCTATTAATAGCTGCGTATCTACATCTGTTTATGATTGCAACCTTTCGGCCCAATGCACTGTGCCTGTAAACAGGAGCAACGGACATTCTGTCGATCCAGTTATGTTTACGTCGTTGCCTGTTTACGTCTGTACTCTTAAACATTACAGGTCCTGCGTGCGGGAATATTTGTATACACAGCTAAAAGTTGTTATAGTTTTGTGAGACTGGCTATGCATTGATGTCGACATTTCATAACAGTGACTGAAAAACCTCTCAAAAACCTATCTCCCTAATGTTTCCAAAGACTACTGACAAATAAGCATCCATTAGATAAATAATAATACTAACCTAACAGATAAGAAACTAACGTCTAAGGATGAACACTTTTGTTAGTGCCTTGGTTAATTACATAACATGCTGTATCACACGGTATCCAGAAAGTCATTGAATCTCCTCCCTGGAACCGGTCTGGTCAGTTGACCAGCGACAGGAGTAAGACTGACATGCTGAGGAAACTGATATTATTGTTGCTAATGGCAACCTGGCTCCAGTAACAGCTGACAGTGCATTCACATCCTTATTTATTTTTATGATGAAGGGGAAGAAAAAAAAAAGTAACAAAGAACAATCTACTTTTCCAGGGGGCCCGATTGTCCATCTGCTTCCGGGAGATTTAATACATTTATGAGACAGAATCGCACACCAAATAAACTGGAACTTTAGCGTTTATCAAGGGCAGATGGACAGTAGTAATGCAGTTTATCACTTTCTCCAGTCAGCAGGTAGGTGTGGGACAGGGCAGGTAAAGGAATTGGCTACCTTCACCGTGTCACCTGACCTCTCTCCATTTTAGCTCACTGGAAATATTGCGTGTGTACTGCTGGAAACATAAGTGCATGAAAAGTGGAGCGGAAAAGTGCAGAACAGTTTTGGGAAAAATTGCTGAATCATAAAACTCACCTGAAGAAGAAATACCTGTGACTTTGACTGATGAGGGGGAACCATGTCATTGATGGACTCACAAAGACATCAGAACCCCCACCATCTGTTGCCATGGTGACGCGTGAAAAGTATACAGGTCACTGGCCAGCCATTCTGAAATTGAGGTCAACTCAGGGGACCTTGGAAAGCCGGAAACTCAGTCAATGCTGGTGAATGATAAACCAGAGCATGAGTTACAATAGCAGCTGTGCAGTTTTATGCGCTAAGGAGCAGGGGGGAAATGGCTGACACTGTTTAAAGGTCCATTTGACCCCTCTCTATCCTCTCCTTATCTTAGGCCCATTGTGTTCACATTTGATGGAGTAACAGTGGTTTCTATCTTCGGTTTCTTCAGTGTGTCCACATACTGTAAATGGCTGCCCAGCCCTGTTCCTGGGGATCTACTGTCCGGCAGGTTTTCATTCCAATCCTATCATACCTCATCTGACTCTACTGATTTGCAGCTTGACGAGATCTCTAGCTGTTGAATGAGGTGTGCTTTGTTGGGGTTGGAGTTAGGTCAGAGTAGTGTTCACTGTGTGAACTGGACTGTGTTCATGGCTATGAATAACTGTGGAAAATGAGTATTATACCTTGTCGGACCTGTGTCTTCTAGTTGTTCCAAGGACCATATGTATGGACTTACTGTACGTTGCTTTGGATAAAAGCATCTGCAAAATAAATGTAATGTAATGTAATGCAATGTAATGAGTTAAAATGTACTGGACAGTAGATCCCCAGGAACACAGCCCTGCTCTACATCATTAGTGGCGCCAGAGTTGCAATCCTGGGTGCACCGATGAAATCTGCGGGTGGACCAGAAGAATGTGATCACAAACCAGGATGGAACCTCCGGTTTTTTTTGGTGTACCAATCAGAAAATGCGTGCGCCCAAGACGCCCGGAACACGGCGAGCCACCACCAAGTGATCTAAATGTGCGGGGAGTGCCAGGACTACAAAAAAAATGTGTCATATTTAATATTAATATTCCTCTAAACTGGCGAGGCGTGTGGCGTGGTCCTTAGGCCGGCTATCCTGCCAATGTGGACGGGTGTTTGATTCTCTGTAACGACGGCTTGGCATTCCCTCCTCTGCCCCAGAGGCTTAACGGGGATAAACGGGAACACGCCTGGAATGGGCCACACCTACATGCACACAGCGCTCCACACACACACACACACACACACACACACACACACACCCCCACACCCCCCTGTCATGTGATCCTCACCAAATATCTTCACACCGTGCCCCTTTCCATAGTCAGCTTACCTATGGAACCCTGCCCGGACAGCGATCACCTCCCCGAACCCACCCCCCCCCTCCCCCCTCGCTCTGGGGCGACCCTCGGCCCACCAGCGTTTCGCAAAAGGGGGAGCGACGGTGGGGTGCAGCAGCTAATCTGCTGCAGAAAAGAATGGTTGCAAAATGGCTGCGGAACGGCCGTGTTGCTGCTGCTGCGCCAATTTGCCAAATGTTTGCGGCTTCATAGATTTAGTTTGTGCTGAGCGTCAGCATTCATGAAGGATTGCAGTTTTAAGAGTTTTGCTTTGGCAATGTTCTCAGGAAACAACAGGATTTAATATGATACAGTCCCCTCCACATTATACACGCTTAATATTTCTGAAGAAAAATCAAGTAGTCCTATTTTAAAAAATATCTTTTGCACAAATGGGAAAGATATATTTTTCTTTCAATCATGTGTTTGTGATTATCCCGGATAGCAAACGACTCCAGGGCACATCTGTGCCAATTTTTGGCTGACTTCGGGCCAGAGTTGGCGCAGATCCGGCCTGGAGTTGCTTGCTAAATCAATCCTGCTACATTCGCCTGTTCATGGCGCCCATTCCCCATCATTTAACCTTTCATTTCGCCGTAACGAAACGTTCCAACCTCTTCCCATTACACAGTTCGTAATCCGACTCCTCAACGAGTTATTTAAACCGGAGCAAACCGCCAAACAACTTTCCAACCACCTGACCAAAGCAGAGCTAGAGAGGTATGTTCTCTTCTACCATCGCTGGTCACATGGGGCCGTGGGACAACACGACCACGTGCCAGCTTCAGTGCTCTAGTAGCAGCATCTCCGCGAGTCCGCGTATCCGCGGACAAGAGCTGACGCTGCAACACTCCGCAGCTCGCGGCCTGACAGCAGCGCCACAGTAACACGAAGCAGTGCATTATACAGAAACACGGGGTAGGAAGAAATATAGAATATGGCGTTACATGAGGCATAATAACTACTATTTTAACTTCAGTTGAATAGTTGTTTTTTTTCATAGGGTCTTTTCCCACTTATAAATCTGATGCCCACACACGATACAGCCCAGCTATACAGAATAATTGTTTGAAAACAAAAAGAAGCTCGCAGTGTAAGTAACGCACATTGTAATTAAAATGCAACTACTTGCGTGCGCAAACACTTGAATCAAATGCAACTGTGTTACAGCCATAGCTGTAAAATAGCGCAGTATTCTAGGACGGTACGGATCATAACAAGCCCCAGCTGAGCCCAGCTGCGAGGATACATTGAGAAAAACTATCCAAAAGAACTCCGGCATTTTACAGTGCTACATTCCCCCAAAGGTTCGCGTGACAAATGAGCCAACGCTGGACCTCCGAACTCACGAGATCTCCGTCTGTGGCTGTGCGAGGAACTGCTAATGCGTGCGCACGTGCGGGCAGAAACAGCGAGCCAACCGCGCGAGATTATTTATGGAAACACAACTAGAGGAAACACAACCTCGAAGGTTACAGTATCTTTTCCCCCCAGCCATTTGTCAGTAAATGGCATTTGCGCCTTGGAAATATAAGAACCTGAAAGCTTGTTCAGTAATGTACACCCGGTATCAAGCACAATATCATAATTTTTTATCATTTTTGGAGGTATAACTGAATCATGATGATGAAATTGGTTACACTGGAGAAATGATTGTGTAATTACAGGCCTGGCGGAAGGCACAGTGCTCTAACAGCCACACTTGGCAAGTCTGCAAATATTTCTTTTAAACAACAAAGCTGTCGATTTTTCTAAACTTGTTTCGAATTTTCTTCTGAGCGAATGACCAATTGCAGGCACTCTATTTTGACCTTTGACCTGCTGTGCTTAAGCTCTACACTCCCTTGAGAAGGTTTATGGCTGTCTGCCTACTGTCCTTGCTTTGCTAGCACACACATATTTACAGCAGACAATATAACCTCTCAATATGGTTTACTGTGCCTTGCGTAAAACCAGATTTCCTGGGTTCTGACGACTACTTTCATCCCACAGGTCACAGGCAGAACATGTGGTACGCCTTCCCAAAATGCACTTGGAGCACTTTATCCTTCCTACACACTGACCTTGGGTAATTACATCTTGGGTGGTGAAGCCTGACTCCAGAAAAAGCATTTATTTCCCACACTTTTCCATATCTATGTCATAGTCTTTAGTGCCAGAGAGGTGTGACAGAGTGCTGTCATTCCACAGTCATCCGTGTTAAATACATGACTGACATCTGTCTCTTTAAAGGCCAAAGGCCTCAATTAATGACGCACATCCTCACCAAAATCTAAAGAGGTGCTGGTAAAAAAAAAAAAAAAAAAAAATTAAAAATGGAATTCAAAAGGGTTTTGCTTTTGCTGATGGTTAAAAAGATTGACTTTTTTTTTTTTCTCTGCGTATGGCCCCTTTGGTTTCGAACATGACTCTCTTTTATAAGGGTTTAATGTCGGCATGTTTATGAAAAATGTAGCATTTTTTCTTGCACGTGTCACTCAGAATTCAGGTGTAATGTGTGCAGTGGTTAAATTGCACTTAGTCTAGCAGCACCCTGGACATTAAATATTCAAAGCCACCTGCTGTGGGATTCTCAGAATATTTTTTTTTTGTGGTACTTCAAAACCTCATATGAGACATGGTCCAATCAGATGGCTCTTACTGCCTATACTGATTAACACATTGCATGAGAAATAAAAGCACGTTTCCTGATTTTTAATATTTTCAGAGAACAACCATTACCTTATATAATAACACATTAAAGTATTTTTAACAGAACAGACTTGTGTGTCAACATTTTTATATCTATTAAAGTACCACGCAGGGAAAAATGTGGAAAAAGCAGGAACTGGTTTTAGAACGTGAAATCAGACAACAGGCATTATTTTAGGTGAAAACTAAAAAATAAAAACCTTGTGAAAACACTATGTCCAGCAATTATCTTAAAAGTAACTGCATCATAGTACACTGAATGCAGAGTGGTATGATGTTCTTTGAAGGCAACACTACATAAATCATAATTCATAAATCAGAGCATTCATAGCATTTACTCTGTGCCAAACAATGACTCATAAAAACAGCGCTAATATTGAATGACTAATAATGAACCGAGCATGTTTATGTGAGTATGTCAGCATGAGCTTGTGTGAGAGCCATGTATGTGTGTCTATGTGTGCATGTGTGCGTGTGTGTGTGTATAGGAGTGCGTGGATTTGCGAATGTGAGTTTGATTGTATGTGAACTGAGAGACCTACAGCATAAGGGTATGTGAATGTGACATGTGTGTGTGCGTGAGAGAGAGATGGAGAGAGAGGAAAGGACAGAGGGAGGGAGATGGAAAGAGGGAGACGGCAAGAGATAGACAAAGTGACAGAGAGAGAGAGAGAGAGAGAGAGAGAGAGAGATGGATAGACAGAGAGAGAGAGAAAGAGAGAGAGAGAGAGAGCAAGCGAGCAGGCAGGGCACAGCAGGATCTCTGACTGTGGCAGCTGCTGAAGCCCCTATCAGCCTCTTCAGAGAGAGAGGAGTGGAGATAAACACAGGCTTGTGTTACCGGCTCAGGGCCCAGAGCGAAGCCAAGGCCCGAGCAGCACATCCACACAGCTCAGCCGTCTCCCCAGCAACCACAGCACCAGCTCATGCTCACACACACACACACACACACACACACACACGCGCAAACGCACACACACACACCCACGCTCACACACCCACGCTCACGCACACACCCACACCCACGCTCACACACCCACGCTCACACACACACACACACACATGCCCACACACACACACACACACACACATGCACGCACGCTCAGACTCACACACACACAAGCACACGCATGCTTACACACACACGCACGCACGCTCACACTCACACGCTCACACACACACACGCACGCATGCACGCACACACACACGCACGCACGATCACACTCACACTCTCACACACACACGCTCACACACACACACGCACGCACACACACACGGACAAACGCACGCACACACCAGTTTCCGAACCCCTAGTGGTGAACATTAACGCTGAACCAAGCCACTTTAGACACACCTGTTTATCTGGGTAGAATCTGCACCTGTCGGCACTTCACCTCATACCTCTCTTTCTGGTTTCTGGTTTCTGTCAGAAGTAGAGTGGCAGTTCAGCCAATTAAATACATGCATCTAAAAGCCAGGTAAGAGGTTAAGGAAGGAAAGGAAGACAGTATATATGAAAGAAAAGAAAAACATAAAAGGCAAGAAATCTAGACAGAAAATTTGGGCTGACAAACTACTGAGCTACTGTATATTTCACCATGCTCAGAGTAGGCCCAGAAAATCAGCTGCCATGTTTATTTAAATTTTCTACCTGTTTCTGACCTTTCATGCACCCAGCTCCACTCTGGCGTTGGTCCAGGGAAGGCTGGTTACGCGGGAGCTTGTGTGCAGCAGAAGCGGGAGAAAACCGAGAGGCGGTGTTACAGAGCCTGACTTTATCGATAATCCTGTACGGAATATCAGACCAGCCGCAAAGAATAACTCCCAACTCTGACTTTACACTCTGACTTTACACTCTGACTTTACACTCTGACTTTACACTCTGACTTCACACTGCATAGAAGGCTTATTCTGCAGCCCAGTCCTCACATGTAAGCAGCATCAATAAACACAGAGGAAAAAATTCCACTTGGTGCTTATGAGGACAGAGCCTCACCCTGGATTAGCCATAAATCAACAGACTGTATTATTATTATTATTATTTTTTTTTTAAAGCATCGCCCTTGATTCCACAAATCCTGTTATTTAAAAAAAAAATTTTTTTCTAAGAATTCTAGAGCAAGGGGGAAAATGAGAGAGCATCATAACCCAAAAAGAGGACCCCTCTGCCAGCGATCCGAGCAGACACGTTATATGGGTTAAGATTTCATGCAGCAGCTCTATGAATAATCACATTAATTTCCGGTTTGCAATCAGCCTCCTCGATCAAAGCAATTATCCCGACATAACCCTTAATCATGTAAGCTCTGTACCTGGAAACTCAATGCATTGATTGGCAAGCATCTGCCAGCTGCAAGCACGGAGAGGGTAAGTGCTGATAATAAAATATCTATCAAGCAGATGCAAAGCATATTTGGCAGGCCACCATGTCTGAAACTGGATACCTGGGTGCAGTGGCCCTGAAGAGAAGGTACTGCAGTACCCTTCAATGCCCCCCCCTCGCCCCCCCCCCCCCCCCCCCCCCCAAGCTGATAGCCGGTTTTAGATTTGGCCGATCTCTCTGGGTGTATTTTTATACACACATATTCGTTCTGGTTCGCTACTATATCGGACCACGGAAAGACACTTTGACCAGCGGTACGCGTGTGACATTCCAACCGCAGTTCTTCGGACGCTGTCCTGCGTGCGGGCAGATGGGCAGTGTGCTTTTGCGTGGGGTGTTTGTGAAACTGTGTTGAATTTGTATCATGTTTAAACTTTATTCTTTTCTACTCTAGTGTCTGTACTTGCTTTTATGGTCTTTCATGGATGCCATTTCAGGTGAAATAAATGACTGAGCGAAATAAAAATGAATTACAGCAGAATTTGGCATTACATCCCAAAATGAATCACCCCCTCGCTGTGCAACCCTGAGTCAAGCAAAACAATATTGATAACTTTAACAAACAAATAAGTGCAATTTTTATTCCTCCTCAAATACAAGCTGGGCAGGTTCAGAAATCACAGTTTAACTGACAAATTCCATGGACTGCATTTCACATTTCAGCTGGGTTTGAAACCAAGGTGTTGCAGGTTTGAATCACAGGTAGGCCACTGCAGCATATAGTTAAGCAACTGACCCTTAGTGTGATTTTTCCAGTAGATATCCCAGCTGTATAAAAGGTGCACATGCTATATATAATCAATGTCAGCCATTTTGTAAGAAAAATATCATTGGCCTGTCACAGCTGTGCATAACCTCAGGCCTCTACATACAAGTATACACACTTGAGAATCCTCCGTGTTGTCTCTTGACCAAGATGCTTTCGATAGTCGCCATCTACAGGTGGAATTTTTTTTTTTTTTTTAAAAGAAGACTTTTTTCCAAGACCTAAATTGGCTGGTCATTGAGAGAAAAAAGCACAAAAATCTGCAGACACTGCGGCCCTCCAGGGACTGGAGTTTGAGATTTCTGATGTTCCACAGGACTTAAACACTGTCACCCCATTTTGGCCACATCAGCAACGTGAATAAGAGTCATCTCCTTGACATCCATGGATCATCTTCATCATGCTCCGATACTGGGTCACAGTGGTGGAGGTAGGGTTTAGGAGGGTCAGTGTGCATCTTAAGAACAACTCCACTCCAGCATCTTGGAGTGAGAAGCAGAAGCCTTCATTGTTTCGCCTCATAAATCCAGATTTCAGTGCCTACTGACACAAAGTTCTTCACTAACATTTCCAAACTGTGCTTTGGATGCTGCCTTTCTTTCTTTCGGTCTTTCTTTTTTCTTTCTTTCTTCAAAAAGAGTACGAGTCATCAAGGCCTGTGCTGTTTCTTTGCCTTGTGCAGACTCTCCTACACAGTTCTCCTCTTTAAACGGAATCACTATAAGCGTTATAGATCTGACAGGGAGCATTATAAACAATAATAATGATGATAATTATAATAATAATGCAAATGTTAAATAATCCCAGACTTTGCTAAATTAACATGTCGATCTAGGTGAGATATCTTCATATCCTGGAGAACCTGGTATGGAATATAGATTTAAGGGGAGGAAGGGGGGGGGGTGGGGGGAGATGGGGGACACAGTCAAGACATTACATTACAGGCATTTAGCAGATGCTCTTATCCAGAGCGACTTACACAACTTTTACATAGCATTTTACATTGTATCCATTTATACAGCTGGATATATACTGAAGCAATGCAGGTTAAGTACCTTGCTCAAGGGTACAACGGCAGTGTCCTACCCGGGAACCGAACCTGCGACCTTTCGTTTACAAGCCCAGTTCCTTACCCACTGTGCTACACTCCGTCCAATACATTTTGAAGCACTGAACACCCAAACAGAGCGATCCACTAGAGAAGTGCTTTTTGTAAAGCCATTTTACCTCAGGTGTAAAACAATATTTAAGACTGTTTGAAACCTTTGGGGAGCAACAGCAACCCAGTATTCTCCCAAGCCCACTTAGGGTTTACCTTTAGGGGAAAAGCACCAATCATCTTCCCCTTCAGCTCCTGGTGTCACGCCCAGAAGAACGATGTCATCATTTGCACTGTACATCCTGAATGGAGAAATTAAATTAAAAAAAATTTTTTAATGTTGGTAAGCACATATAGGAAAGTACCAAAAACTTGCTCTTGGCCACATTATGAAGCAGCACAATTTCTAAACCTCACATTCTCAGATCTGTGAAACTGTATGTGATGTGGAATATCTATTCATATTCTCTGACACTATATGTGGAATATCTATTCATATTCTCTGAAACTATACGTGCAAATAGCTGTTCATATTCTCTAAGACTACACGAGGAATATCTATTCATATTCTCTGAAACTATATGTACAAATAGCTGTTCATATTCTCTAAGACTACACGAGGAATACCTGTTCATATTCTCTGAGACTATATGTGCAAATATCTATTCTTACCCTCTGAGACTATATGTGGAAATATCTATTCATATTCTCTGAAACTATATGTGCAAATATCTATTCTTACTCTCTGAGACTATATGTGCAAATATCTATTCTTACCCTCTGAGACTATATGTGGAATATCTATTCTTACTCTCTGAGACTATATGTGGAATATCTATTCTTACTCTCTGAGACTATATGTGGAATATCTATTCTTACTCTCTGAGACTATATGTGGAATATCTATTCTTACTCTCTGAGACTATATGTGGAATATCTATTCTTACTCTCTGAGACTATATGTGGAATATCTATTCTTACCCTCTGAGACTATATGTGGAATGTCACATTCTGTGAGACAAAAAGCCCTTTCAGTTGCATCAGGGTTCAGAGGCCTAGTACTAGTGGTTTGACACTGCTGTTACGGGCATTGACTGACTCCTGTCTGTGCCTGGTACCTTTAAGAGGAATAAGCATTTAGACATCTTGGAATTACACAGAACATTCAATAATCGCTTGCTTTAAGAATCGGTTGTATTATAGCATCACAAAGGAGCTAGTTGAAACATTCAAGAATCACTTATTTTTAGGAATCAGTCATTTTACAGCATCATAATGGCATGACAACATACGGGGTGGGGAACCAATGACCAGGAATGCGTGTCTAAAACGAACTTAAGGGGACCCCCAAAGTGTTTTAAGAGTCATTTTGTTTTTAAACCCAGCGGAATGGCGAGATTCACTCACTTTTCCTCCATGTTGTCTGCCACACCTGTGGAAATAAATGGAATGTAAATCTGTCAATCAAAGTACACACCAATGTTTGCACCAACAGTCCAGGAGATTTTACCATTCCATTAAGACACAGGTGTCAAACTCCAGTCCTGGAGGGCCGCAGCGTCTGCGGGTTTAACTCCAGTCCTGGAGGGCCGCAGCGTCTGCGGGTTTAACTCCAGTCCTGGAGGGCTGCAGCGTCTGCGGGTTTAACTCCAGTCCTGGAGGGCAGCAGTGTCTGCGGGTTTAACTCCAGTCCTGGAGGGCCGCAGTGTCTGCGGGTTTAACTCCAGTCCTGGAGGGCAGCGCTGTCTGCGGGTTTAACTCCAGTCCTGGAGGGCCGCAGAGTCTGCGGGTTTAACTCCAGTCCTGGAGGGCAGCAGAGTTTTCGGGGTGTTCTCAGGACCAGTGGTTAATTTAAGTCATTGATTGGCTAAGGAATCTACCCACACACCATGTATGCAAGACCTTAATTGGCAGACACTACAACCCCCTTGGGATTCAGTTTGACACCCTTGCTTTAAACCTACAAAGTATCAGCGTTCCCAGAAGAGCAACGATCTGGGAACAGGAAATACCTGTGGAGAGGCTTTGTTTATGACATGAGGGCGCCCTCTACTGGGAAATTCTTTCCTGTTACATGAAATCGATAATGATTACACACGGGCTGATGCAACTGACTTGGATTCCTGTGCTATAAAGGCAGCACAGGTCCAAACTGAAACATTCAAATTAATGTTCATAATAAAAAGAAATTATACAGGCACACACACACACACACACGCATGCATGCAGTATCATTTCCGAACCTAAGCTGGCTTTCCCCAGTCTGAGGTGGATAAAACACTCCGATGTAAATAAAAGGAGGCTGTTCTGGGAGTGATTTAAGATCCCTGCACAAACAGGCCCTCGGTGCCGTACCTGCGTTTGTGTACGTTCTCGTACAGATGAGGACCTTGCTCTTCAGAGTCAGGACGGTGACGAGCATGAGCACGCCCAGAACTCCCAGGACTATCCAGAGGAACTTCCTGTCTACAGAAGAGGGGTGCATCATCATCATCATCATCATCATCATCAGCGTCATCATCAACAACAACAACAACAATAATTATGATTATAATAATAATAATAATAATAATATTATTAATAATAATTACAACAACAACAACAACAATAATAATAATAATGTAATTATCAAAACTGTTGGACATTTATAACATCATTGCATTTTCATCTAATTTTTGTGCGTTTGTCTCTGCACTGTGCATGTCGTTAAGTTCACATGGTCCAAATATCTTCCGAAGTATGGGTCTATAAATCACGTATGGATAAGCGGTACTGTACAGGTGTGTGAACAAGAGCAGATGCCTTCTTAAACAATCTCATCTCTATTCCATCACTCATGGGTGATGTGCTGCTGTAGACCTGGGCATAGTCACAATGATCGCTCCCTGGGAATATTAATTTCTATTCTCAATGATCGAAGGGTTAGAAGCAGATCTATGACGGACTGAACTTTGAGTTGAACCCTACCGTTGTAGTCGGAGAACATGTTTGGGGTTCTGATGGTTGAAAGACAGAAGGTTTGGACACATTGGACTACCTTTATTACTACAGTTATAAACACAACATGCCTGCCCTCCACATTTAGTCAAATTTTTAGAAACGATAAGATGAAATTATGATTACCTGACTTGGGAGATGCCTCTGGCTCCTCTTTTCGCTTGCTGTCATTAGGAGAGGCATTCTCAGGAGCTGTAGAGAGCAAAAAAACAACGAAGAACATGTCTGCGTTCAGTTTCTGCTCGCTTTTCAGATAACTTTGAGTTTTTCAGCCTAAACCCTTTGAAATGTAGATTTTTTTGGAATGTTTCCTTTTCTTTTCTTTTGTTTCGAAATTCAAAGCCAGGATTGATTGTGACACCAGCGTTAGAATATTCAGTTAAGAACACTGTAAAGGTAAATTTGTCATCTTACACTCTAAAGGGTTGACTGTGTTTGTTTGTGTTAGTGTTCATCAGATTAACCTACAGGGTCCAAGTTGAACTATGCGGTTGTTCCCTGTACTTGGAACGATACTTCTCCCTAGGGTTTTTGACACACTTGTTCCTGGTTATGATTATAGGCTTTATTGTACGTCGCTCTGGATAAGAGCGTCTGCCAAATGCCTGTAATGTAATGTAATGTAATGTTTGTATTCATCACCTTCGATGTCTCTGTCAGTTTGGGAGAATGCAGGCAAGCATGCGTTCTTCTCTGGAGTACATGATGTCATGCCATCGCCTTATCTCACCCCACGCGCCACAAGCCAAGCTCCCGCTGACATTGGTGAGATCCATAAAGCTGTGAGAAACCTGGAGTCCTGAGTCTGTCCACTGAGATGACAGCAAACAGTTAAACTTACCGCCGGCAGACTTTGAGGGTTTCTGGAAGTCCTTATTCTCTCTTTTGTTTTTGCCAGGGGTAGTCTGGGGAGCTGGGAAAAGCGCAACCGAACATCAGCGCGTGCACAGCAGCGTTCAGCGTTCCTCACCCTTTACAGATCTATTGCGCTGTTGGACTTGTTTTTCTTCTCTCAAGTCCAGGTGAACACGCATCTCTCACTCACCTGGTACTGGTGTTGACGTTAAGGTGGTTGACGTTAAGGTGGTAGAGGTGGACGTTTTGGCCAGGTTCTTATCTGTTGAGGAAAATGAGGACCACAGACAACCATATGTAATTATATTGTTTTTAAAATAACTATAAAATGGATCCGTTCTCTTTCTCTTTCTTGCCTGAAGGGGGCAGTGTGTAGGGTGTTGTGGTTGAGGGGGGAAGTTTTGGCTTTGTCTATATCTGTAGTGGTTGCCAGGGGTGTTTTCTTACTCTGGAATGTCAGATTAGTCAGTATTAATGTGACACACTCATCCCACTGTTCAACCGGCATCGACGGACAAATGCATGCTGGGATTGTTTTGTGTGAGAACCAGGAAATTAAACCAGGAAATGTGTGGTGGCTGGGCGTGGTGATGATAATTCTCTACAAAAACATAATAAAAAAGTCTCTCCATCAGTAGCTTAGCCTGTAGGATAACTGTAGGTCATGATGCAATGCTCTGTGTCTGTTCAAGGTAAGGTGAATGTATCACGCTCTTACCTGGATGTGATGCACAGATATAAGTAAAAGCTGATGCCCAGTGAGACTGGTGGAGAAAAGGAGGATTCGTTTTTCGAGTATTGGGACATGCCCAGTCTCTTATAAGTACAACACTGGTCTGCCAGGCATTGAACTGTGGCCCCCCCATGCTGCATCAGTGAGCTAAAGACCAGGGCCACCACAGAAACACTGTTTACCAGTGGAGCACGTGATGTCACGTGATGTCACACCTCCAGCTAATCCGTTTCCATGGGAGCCTGCTTCAGAAGGTGTGAAGGCATTAGGAAAGTGACCTCATCGCCAGCGCGGTGCCACTTACTGCAGAAGGCTTCGAACAGAGCTTCCAGCAGGATCTTCAACTTTCCTGTTAATGCTTTGTGCTGCTGGAGCTGTTTCAGCTGGGAACAGACCTCTCCTGCAAGAGGGGAGCACGTGAGCTGTTTATTATATGTATTTATACATTTATTGTCTGTAGATCATTTTTTTAAAGAAAACCAGGTTGAAATGAGAACACGAGCACAATTATTTGGAGAGTAGGGAAGCCTGTAGTTATGCAGTACATACAGTAAAATCAGAAGTCTCCCAATGTTGGAGTGTCATATATATTTTCGTTTTTTCCCCCAAAGACAATGCGGCTTCTTAAAATATTTGAATCTGAATGAGCTATGATCCCTTTCGACTCACAGAAGCAAAATCCATTTGATCTTACCCGAGTCTGGATCCTGTGGTGGTGTGGTAGTGGATCCTGTAAAGAACATGAACAAACAATGGGGAAAAATAATTAATTTCATTAACAATGCAAGCAAAAGGCAAAGATTCATTGCAGTGGAATTCTTCCACAGTGCTGAGTAACCCATTTTCAGCCTGTCACTTTCTGTACCCACCATTATGATTGACAGACATTGGCAGCTAGAAAAGAAGATTGTTCAAAAAAAAACCAAAAAAAAAAAAAAACCCAATTTTGAAATCCTGCTGAAATTCATCATTCAAGGCTGAGGGTAATTCACATTGAGGTTAGATTGAATACAGACCTCTGTATATATATGAGACACTGATACCAATTTTACATTCCAGATGCAATTTGAACAACTTCATAATTAATAGTTGTTATAAAAACTCTGGCCATGAGGTCATGATGACAATATAGGCCATGGATAACGTATTTAATATTTAATATTCAACATTTTATTATAGCATATAACAGGGCCAACAAATCTCCATCTAGAAGTTTTACCACCGTTGTCATTGTTGTCCACCAGATATCTCATCATTTATGATATTTCTGCATTTCTACTCTTCATCCTCGTGATTTCCTCGTCTTATCTAGAACGCATTCTACGGGAGGGAATGGAACCAGGCGGGCGTTCGCGTTCCGGAGTTTTGGGGCAGGGTTCCACAGGAGACAGATGCCGTTTGAGATGCCTCCTGGTGGAACAATGACTCGGTCAAGTCACAGGCGTGTTCCCATGTGGGAATTCCCTGGGGTGGTTCTGTCGCTGTTTTTCAGACCGACGCCCGCAGCAAAGACGAGTCAGAAACACCACCCTGTCCCTGATTGTGTTACGTGCAAAAAAAATATTTAGTTTTTTTTTTTGTTTGTTTTTTTTTTCAAAAGGGCCTAAATCAAACAGGCTGACAAACACCATTGTACCACCTGCTAATGGCGGGTACTAGCCCGAGTTCTCTGAACAGCGGGTTTCAGGAAGGAGGAAAGGAATTCCTCCGGTCTCAGGTCAGCTTGATTTCCTGTAATTAAGTGGCGTTATAAACACGGCCGTTCGGCGACGCCCAAGCTGCAGTGCAGTCAGATACTGTGGCCTCGACAAAATACAGAAATTATTCCTTTGGGTGACTATTTATTCCTGCATTTCTTGTGCCTGCGATAACTATTGTTGAGCACAGAGGAACCCAGAACACACACAGTAAATGTGTGTGAAGACCTTGTGAGTGAGTGTGTGTGTGTGATTGTGTGTGTGAGTCATCCAATGATGGAGAAAAAATATCATGGAAACGAAACTGTTTTTAGTATAAATGATCACCTCACCCCTCAGCACCCCCACCCCCCCCCCCCCCACCCGAAAAAAAACCAAAACAGGTTGGACTTCTGCCGAGACTTAAAAATAACATCACTTCTTTCTCAAATCCTATTGTATTTTCAGAGAACAACAAACCATATCCACCCATCTTCAAAGCTCTGTCCCACCATTTACGCGAGGCTGTTCGCATGCAGTCCATTCATGCGGTGGGACTACTTTGCTACGGTCACATGCCCTGCTGAAGGTCTGAACCCACAAGCTCGGTGTTAGCAAGCCCAGTTCTTCAACTAGCACGCTACGCTTCCACTACCTCACCACGACACGAAGGTTCCCGGGAACCTTAGTGTTTACTGACTCGATTCTATGTGCCTGCTCGATCGCTCCGCTCTGCAGCAGCAGGGCGCCTTGTAACCCCTCCCACCCGCCCAAAGGGATCACAGAGCTTCTCCGCCCTAGCTCCCCAGTGGTGGAATGAACTCCCCGTCCCCCTCCGAACCTCCCCCTCACTACCCATCTTCCGCCGTGGCCTGAAGACTCATCTCTTCAGACTATACCTAGACTAACCACCACCACGCTGTATATTTCACTCTAAATCTCCCCCCCTCCCCCCCCCCTTTCATGACACTTGTTACATGTTGCCCCATCCCAGCCCTTTTTGGTAATTTGTATTTGTCCTAATACTGTAGCTTATTCTTCTGCCTAGTTGGCTTTGCAGAGGTTAGGTTCGAATAGCGTTCACTGTGTGAACTAAACTGTGTTCTTGGCTAGAAATAGCTGTACAAAATAAGTATTGTACCTTACTGAACCTGTGTTTAGCAGTTGTCTACGACCATGAATTGCACTTTTTGTACGTCGCTTTGGATAAAAGCGTCTGCCAAATAAATGTAATGTAATGGCAGGAGGAGGCGAGCTCCTTCTAACGAAAGCACGGTGGGAACGCTGCGGACGAGAGGAAGTTCAGCCGCTGCTTGTTGTTGTTGCTGGAGCGCAGACAAAAGGGTTTCGGTGGGAGAGCCCGGGTTTTCGATGGGCGCGTTCTGATAAACGTTGCAGCCGTCGCCATGGAGACGATATCACAGCGGCCGGAGTCACCGCGGTACTTTCCTGATCGCCCGACCTCCGCGGCCGCCGACAGGGAACGGAATCAACCGCGCCCTCTACGCATGTCAGACACTGCTGCTCCCACCTCTGTTTACACTGGGGATAAAAGTCAGACACTGCTGCTCCCACCTCTGCTTACACTGGCGGTAAGAGGAAGGCCACGCCCAAGGATGACAGGACATTAAGTCATCATTTCAATTCCAATCCAAAGATACAATCCAATCCACACACAAGCACCCACCCACACACACACACATACACATGCATGCATACAGACACACTCAACAAACACACCCACATCTCTAACATAGACACACACATCAAACACACCCACATCCCCACACACACACACATGCATGCATACAGACACACTCAACAAACACACCCACATCTCTAACACATACAGACACACATGCATACAGACACACACAACAAACACACCCACATCCCCACACACACACATCCCCACACACACACACATGCATGCATACAGACACACTCAACAAACACACCCACATCTCTAAATGGAAATGGTAAATGGACTGCATTTATATAGCACTTTTATCCAAAGTGCTTTACAATTGATGCCTCTCATTCCCCAGAGCAGTTAGGGGTTAGGTGTCTTGCTCAAGGACACTTCGACATGCACAGGGCGGGGTTTGAACTGGCAACCCTCCGACTGCCAGACAATCGGTCTTACCTCCTGAGCTACGTCGCCCTCTCTAACACATACACGCGCACACGAGCCCTTGCACGCATCCTCACACATACACACACACAGACGCACACACCTATTCACGTGCCCACACTCTCACACACACAATCACACCCCCATGTGCCCACACACACACATGCACATACGCGTACACACACACAAACACACTGACACACCCACATGCCCAGGCACACACAGGTACACATACACACACACTCTCACACCCATGTGCCCAGGCACACACAGTTACACACACACACACACTCTCACACACACGGACACAGTACAGCAGTGTACAGTACCTGTCAGTCGCAGTTGTAGTGTGATGAGCAGAACACAGGCAGCTACGGTTGGCTTCATGGTGTTCTCAGGCTGAACAGGACCAGGCCAGGTACCCAACACAGCTCGCGCGTGTGCGTGAGGGGAAAATGAAAGTTGAGAGTTGTGCACTGACAGGACCCTCGCACACCCCCGCACCCCCTCCCTCCCCTGAGGGTGGGGCCAATAGAGGTCAGCTCTCATAGGAAGGAAGGAATCACCAAGGGGGGTGCGGGGGGGGGGGCGGTGGTTGGGGGTGTTACAGAACAACGCCCCGCATCCTCTGCTGCTCCTACACATCTCCCTTTTAACATTACTTTCATTAAACCAGGTAGCACAGCTGGGAGCTCAGTGGGGAACGTGTCGTGTTGTGTAGCCAATCGGATGCAGGTGACGATTAAAACGGCCAGATTTAGAGCCTGTGTTCTCGTTTTGTTTTTGGGTAGGTATTTGACCAGTGGGGTGTTTCAGGAAGCATGATTACTGAGTTAGTTAGGGTAACTGCACTGAGTAAAAACCCCAGAACCCTCCCAAATCTGGAAGAAGTAAAAAGCTGTTCCAGGTCTTTTACTCCGTACAGCTATCCAGCTAACTCAGTAACCCTGCTTGGTGGAATACCCAGGACAGTAGGGTATTATGGGATGGTTTTAGACCACAGTGAAGAAGGACACAGAGACAGACCCCCCCCCCCCCCCCCCCAGGCTCTGGAGAGCGGCATTGGGTGTGATGCTCAGTGCTGTGCCACGCCAGCGAGTCACAGAGTGGAGAGGAGCTGCGGGTTCAATTCACCACTGGCAGTACTTCTGTTCCTGCCTCCCACCAGCCTCTTTGGGGGATAACTCATAATTTTTTCTTCTAATTTACTCAACTTTTTTACATTCCATTCCATCTTCTTGATGTTTGACATTTTATTTTTAATTTAGCAGCTTAAATCCCTCCTTTCTTAAAATAATTTCTCCATGCCAGTCATATTAAGACGATGAATCATAACAGTGATATTAATTTAAATTACATAACACCATTTAGTGTTTTTTTTTTTTTAAACTCCCAAGAATCAGGCTCAAAATTTTACTGCATTTGAGTTAGATTTAAAAAAAAAAATTTAAAAAAAAGTTTTACCATGCTCGCTGATGCTAAAAATGACTATTTGCTTCAGTTCCAGACTTAGCATTAGCATTAGCACTAAACCTTGACATTATGAATTTAGCCAGACGTTTTTAAATATTGAAATTGGATTCTCTTTTTCAAGGAGGGTCCTGCCCAAGAGAGCCAGATAGATCAATGGAAATACCCACGACAACATCACACCAGTTTTGTATTAACAGTTCTGAATTTAATTTCTTGATCTTACTTTACAGGTATCTAGCAAACGCTCTTATCCAGAGCTACTTGCACATCTTCTTTTTGCAATTTGGGTTCAGTACCTTACACTCAAGGACACAGCAGCGGTGTTATACCTGGGAATCAAACCTGCAACCTTACAGTTATTAGCCCAGTTCCCAAACCACTATACCACGCAGCCGCCCAGCACAGAGTTCATGCACCGGTTGGCACATCCAACGTTACAAAACAGGAGCCGAACATCAGCCGTTCCGCCCATACACACATCATAAGCACAAGCACGAAGGAAGACAAACGACAAATCGCAGTCCTAACTGAGCGTACGTGAGACATCGGCAGGAATGAGACGAACACTAGGCTCAGCGACCGGTAGAACTGGCCGTGTGGTTATCCTCTCCCTCCAGTGGAGAAGCCCGTTCTTCAGCTTCCCAGGGCTGTGTGGGTGGCTGGGTCGAGGTTCATCAGGGGCTGGACTCTTGACTCCCAGACACCCCCCCCCCCCCCCCCCCATGTTAAGAGGAGAACTTACCGAGTCACCAGGAGGTGGCCTGTAGCCGAAAAACAGCGCTGCTGCACCCAAACTTTAATGACATTGTGATTACAAGTGGTATCCAGGTGCAGAATATACAGGTAAGAGGTGAAAAGAACACCTGAGAACAGTCCACCTTCTCAATCACACCACTTACACCCCTGAGGCAGCAGAGAGGTGGGCAGCAAGGTATCAGAAATTCAGTTCACATCTTTTTTTTTTGCCTTGGTTTTAATCTGGGTTCTGTTTTATTCTCATTTGCTCTCATTTATTCTCAAATGGCCTGAAACCCAAGGAATGCTGGGATTGTTTCTGCAGCAGAGCTCCACCCCACAGGAGGACCCCCCCGCCCCCCCCGCCCCGCCCCCCGCCGAGTTCTCCACGCTGTGTTTGTTTCGCCGCTGACCGAACTGCCCGGGCAGTGACATCCTGTGTATTGTGCAGCACACAATAGCCCGCAAAGAAAGAGAAGAAAAAGCTCACCTTCCGGAAAGATCCCTCCCTCCCTCGCTGGGCTCTAAATACGAACAGAGCGGCCCAGCTCTTCCTGCTGCTGACCCGAGCGTTGACTGCAAGCCTGTTTGGGAAAGTCTTCATCGCTCATTGGTAATTAGGGGTTTCTTTTTCCCCTCAAAATACAACGAATCTGCCTCGGACTTAGCAAAAAAATTAAAAAATAATTATTCTGTGACATAATACGACATAAGCGTCTTGAATGGAAAAAACCTGTTGCAGTGAAAATATTTTCAAAAATATTTCATTTTTGCTGAATGTCCCTTGTAGTCCAGGTTTCAGCTCAGTAGAATATATGGTTAAGGCCAGAGACTCATGTCCCATACAGAGGACAAAAATGAATTTCTTGGGCCTTAATGGGGTGTATTTCGTTTACCCTTGGGCCAATGACACAGAGTACGATTCAAACAAAAAAAAACCCGGTCGATAATTTGCTTAAACCGCTTTGGCGACATGTATCGAGTGGGTGAAACGTGTGTGTAATTACATTGTAATTAATATGCAATAAATGTGCATAAGGGTGAGAAGATGAAGTAATTAAATGAGTTATAACACAATGGCTGGCATCGGGGCGTTCAGAAGTTTGCGTGCTGAAGCGTGAAACTACAGTTAAATTAACTCCAAAAGCACCTGCTACAGCAACACTATGTTTCCATGGGGCGACATAGCTCAGGAGGTAAAAGCGGATGTCTGGTAGTTGGAGGGTTGCCGGTTCGATCCCCGCCCTGGGCGTGTCGAAGTGTCCCTGAGCAAGACCCCTAATTGCTATGGTGAATGAGAGGCATCAATTGTAAAGCGCATTGGATAAAAGCACTATATAAATGCAGTTTATTTATTTATTTATTTACCAGAGGCTGCACATTTGAAAACATTGATTGTGTTTATTTGCAATAGAAAACACTGCAAAGAAACCAGAAATTAAGCCATGTTTTTTTTTAAAAAGCTGAGCACGTGAAATGTAGACTGAATGTAGTATTAAAACAGTGCGGACCAAAATCATGAACACGATGTAAAAACACATTCATTGTAGTGCTGTATATATATATATATATAATAGGAATGCTTTTATCAAAAACCAGAAAACAAGAGAAACTCATAGAAACAGATAGGAACTCCTGTGGGTGAAACATATTTATTATTTGTTTATTATTTATTTGTTTGTCATCGTGACATATTTTCCTCCAATCACAGACTTTGAACTAGCTGGGTGGGCTGTCCGTGCCACTGTGCACAAAACACACATGGTTTGATTCCGCTGGGTTTCATGCACATTTTATTGAACAGTAATATATAAAATACTTTCTTTTTTTTTTTGTTTGCAAGTGCATGCTTTGTCTGCCAACAGTTTTGAAGTCAAATTACAAAAGCAAGGCTTTATATGTCGCAGTGAATTACTTGGGCACTTAAAACAGTTTTTTAAAAAAAGACCACAGGACCAAATTTCCTCTTAAAGTATGGAGCAGTATCAATCCTGCCAACGATATACAAAGCAAAGAGATCCAAATAATAATAATAATAATTATAATAATATTAATAAACATAACAATAATAGCAATAATAATAATAATCATTATAATAAAATGACACTCTGTGGCACGTTACAAGACAGAATCAGAAATGACTAAACCATTATATGACAACAACAGCTATCCATGCACTTGGATTTCCACGCGTAATCACAGACGTATCTCACGAGAATCGCTAACCATGCTAAATCTACGTACACTACGCGTGCACTTCAAAGCTTATTCAAAATAAGAGCACGAGTCCTCTTCTGTCTTAAATAGTTTGATGCGTTAATTACAAAAAAAAAGCAAAAGGCAAAAAGTAGTTTGATAGAGTAACTATAAAGAATGTCGGCTTACAATTCCAGTAAATATCTGCTAAGCGCACTACAGTCCCCAAATATTTCTTGGCAGCCAAGTTAATTTAATTTGTTGATATAAGTATTTATTTTAATTACTTTTTATAAAACATGCATAGGCAGATTTCTTCAAGTCGTTTAAATTTTTTTTATACAGAATATAGACTTCTTCCCACTGAACTTTATATAGTACTTAAGATTTTGTTCACTATACTTAAAACATAAGTAAAGAAAGGTACCAACCATCAAAACAGATTTATAGCAAGCCGCGACCTGTAATTATACCTTTCTAGAAAAACAAAAACAAAAAACAAAGTATCAGCAAATGATAATTAAAATGTAAATTCCAGTTATCAAATTCCCAGAAACAAAAGGTATTCATTGCCAAGTCAACCATTTTATAGAGAAAAGGGCCAAAACCACACACTACATAGACCTGAGGTAAGAGTAACCTGCACAGAACCGCAAAACCTTTCCTTTTTGGCATTTTCAACAATTTTGCAACATTCTTTTAAGACTAATTTTTATTTCAGAGCTATTGGTATATAAGAATAGCGAAAAAAAAAGAAAAAACAAGAAAAAAGTCTTCAATAAATAGTCCTTATTTAGTTTGTACACCTTTATATTTTTAAAAACATTTCGTACGTACTGTCCATTTTTAGTGCTGAATTTATGTAAACGTTAAGAGTTGGTTAGAAGGTAAAGAAATTTCCCACGTCCAGTAAAGGACGAGCCGTTCCAAAAACATAAAAATAAAAATAAAAACGAAGAGCAAGCCCATCACAGCTCGTTCCTCACTGTAGCAAACATACACGACCCTGCCCACACAAAGAGTATACCGGCGATGACGTTTTCATGTGTCTACAAGCAATTATTTTATTTTTAAAGGCATATCCAAAAAAAAAAATGAAAGGAGGGCCAACCCCGCCGACCCAGAAGCTTTTTAAACATCTTTCTCCGTGTCGCTTCTTTCCCTCGCTCACACTCTTTCTCTCACCCTCTCAGCCTCTCTCTCTCTCTCTCTCTCACTCTCTCTTTCACTCTCTCTTTCTCTCCGCCCCTCCCAGTCCCTCAGTCGTGCAAAACCAGAGCCCTCCCCCCCCACTCAGAAATCCGCAGCGAGGAGGAGCAGGAGGAGGAGGAGGAGGAGGAGCCGGGGGACGGTCCCGCCCAGCCGGTGGGGAAGGCTGCACGCCATTGGGCCGCAGCCTGAGTGACAGCCCGGCTGTCCGCTCACTGGATGTTGGCGCCGCTGGTCCCGCCCCCCTTGCAGTCGGTGCCGTTGGCCTCGGTGGAGAGGGCGCGGTTCAGCGAGTTGAGGGAGGCGTCCGTGGGGGAGGCGTCCCGGCGCGGGGGCATGCGCTCGTTGATCCGGTCCAGCCCCTTCGCCTCCTCGAAGCTGGCGATCTTGTGCTGGGGGGAGAAACCTTTGATGGCTGAGGGGGGGGGGGGGGGGGGCAAGGGAGGGGTGAAGGGGGGGGGAGAGAGAAAAGAGAGATGAAAAGATGAAAAAGAGTATGTTAAACTGAGGGGTGAGGGTGGGGGTGGAGGGGGGGGAAGGGAAGCTGATTTTATTTGTTGAAAAGCTTTGGGGATTTTTTCCCCATCCGAAACAATGAAAAAGCAAATAAATTAATAAATAAATAAGGTTAAATATGTACATTAATCTCTAGGCAGTAATTATGGTGGGAGAATTCTGACACGCATAACTGCTGCTTATGGTAACAGACTCAGATAATGAGTCCTCTTCTCCACCCACAGTTAGGCCTGCTTTGTCTAAACTAATGATGCATCATAAACAAACACAGCAGATTCTCTGTGTGCTGTTTGTTTGTGTGCACACTGGCAGGCAATCAGCAGAAGAGAAAAGTCCACACTCATACGACTCAAACAAAAGGCTTTTTATTCGATTTTTAGCGCCTGCGGGTGTTTTGGTCCAAGCCTTCATCATGACGAAGGTTTGGGTCGTAACATCCACACACACACTGACAAAAACCTAACAAAAAGCCTTTTTTTATATGAAGGCAGGCTTTTCCTTTTAAACGAACAATCTGTCCAATGAGCTAACCTAACCCCCCCTTTCACCAAATCAACAGTGGGAACAAATGTCGGATAAGGGAGGATGTATTTTGGAATGACACCCTTTTAAAAAAGGGGGAGGGGGGCTGGCAGGGGTGTGTGTAGAAGAGAGACTGCTTAAAGAACAGGGGAAGGGGGCCTACCGCTCTCCTCATTATACCTCACCCACTGCACCGACCAGTGAGTTACTCATTTCACTTAAACAAGTTACCCATTTCACTCAAAGGAGTTACTCATTTCATCAAACGAGTAACTCATTTCACTCAAACGAGTAACTCATTTGACTCAGACAAGTTACTCATTTCACTCAAACGAGTTACTCATTTCACTCAAACGAGTGACTCATTTCACTCAAACAAGTAACTCATTTCACTCAAAAGAGTGACTCATTTCACTCAAATTTTACAAATTTTCAATGGCAAAAAGCTCCACTCTACAGCCAAGGGGAAATGATACTGAATTACAGCTGTGAATTATGGGTAAACTGGTGTGGGGGGGGGTTAAACAGATAAGTATATATCTGCATAAGCAAATCTTACGAATACTATTTTTATACCCAAATCTGAATTAGGATCTCCAACCTAAAAAGCATCAGATATGTCAAATTTTAACAAAAACGACAGTAACAATAACGACAACAATAAAATATTAATATTATTAAAAAATGAAATAAAATAATAATAAACATATTTTTCTGGACAGCTGTAAATACCATATCACAATTATACGACCATTGAAAACAGGATCACACATTTTTATACAGGAGAGATAGAAACAGGAACACAGAGAAGGTTCACACGGTGGTGGAGGGTGTACACATGGATACAGCACTACTGCAGCACAGGGAATCTACCACACCCACGGGGGTCTACGGGGTAACAGAGAGCACGGGGTGGGGGGGGGGGGGGGTAACAGAGCACGGGGCACTAACCTCCTGTTAAACCTGCTCATACATGCAGCACACTGTACATCCATTAAACTCCAGAGGTGTCTCGGTCTATGTACATATGTATTTAAATGTATGTATTTAATTTTAATTAACAAATGGTGAGCCTAAACTAGAGCCCCAGATCAAACCTAATTAGTAGTCCCCCCCCCCCCGCCCCCCCCTCCCCAAGTCTACATGGAAATTAATCTTTTAATTTCCGCCTTTTCACAAAGTTTTTTTTATTTGAATAAAATTATATTTATTAAATTAATTTTTTTTTTTTTTTTTTTTTACATATTTGTGTTGTGAAATGACATGAGTTTTGACTTATCCCCTCTCCCCCCAACTTTCAAGTGAAGTCAGCAGGGACCTTAATCATTCCCCCCCACCCAACAAAGTTTTCTGGGAACATGCAGAGCTTTTTTCTGTAGGAACACGGGAATTCCGTTTGGGGGATAACGGCGGTGGAGCGGGTACGCTAACTTTGGGACGGTAACGGAGTGTGTTGCTGCTTTGCTCAGGTCAGACACGGGGTGTGAGCGGCTCACACACACACACACACACACACACACACACACGACAGAGGCCAAAGGGGAGGTACGGGACACACAGGGAGAAAGCAAAGTCAACACAGATGCACACCATCTACTCAAGAGTCGGCCGGGAGGACTCAGCTAACAATTGCAACGTAAATAGCAGCGACCAACTGCTATTTATTCGGCAGTTGATGTTGTTCTTGCGTCATATATTTTTAGAATCGTTTTCATTTTATTTTTAACTTTTTTTTTTTTTTTCTTTTTGGAGGAAACCAGTGTCTCATTGTCCTGTTTTGGACTCCTCCCTGAGGAAGTCGTGTCCCTGATGTTGGGGCTCGGCTGAGGACTGCATCTGGGTGAATCCGCAAAAACAACACAACAGCATTGACTGAATCCTCATTGTTTTAAAGGGGAACAATTGCATGAATCTCATCGCTGGTTTCCTACTGAGGGAACACTTCCTGAAATTAGGGGGCTGGTGGCCAAAAGCCGCAAACTCTGTCGATAAAGTTTCCAGATTTCGCTTGGAAAATTCTTGTTTCTTCCCAGAAGTCACCAGTTTTAGGAACTGTCGGGACAATTAGAGCAACTCCTTTCTACAGGCGTTGCCCACATTTCTGGTCCTCCTTGCAAGAGACCCATAAACCCCACACACCACCTTGTCTTTAAAACAAACATCTTGCCTCAGCCATAGCGACTGTTCCCCTTTAAAGCAAACACGGCTTTGCTTTTTAAAAAAAAAATATTTGTGGTTAAAACTACGCCACAGTTCCTTAGCCTGACAACCACACACTCTGTACAAGCTACGGCAAGAGAAAGTGAACCCAGCGCCACCCTCGTTGCTGGGGGCAACAGAAAGGGCCTGACTGGCCAATTTACCTTCATCAGCCTCAACTGCCTCAACAGTAGCTGAAGAGAAGAAGAGGGGTGGCAAACGAATGAGAAGAGAGAGCACAGAATTTCAAACTCCGACAACAACGTCAACCAGCAGAAGAGCTTAGTGAGGACTTAATGTTTTAAAAAGCAATGTCTGTCTACACTGACAAGGGAAGGACAGGCAGATTAATAAGCAAAAAGTGGATTAATAAGCAAAAAAATAAACAAGCAAAAAACAAACAGAAAAAATGAAAACAAAAGGGCCCTAGGAGGGTGCCCTGTGGAACACCTAATGACATCACCTTGTGAGTCCCCTTGGTCATCCACCTCTTCAGTGAATTAAAAACATTTTGGTTAGTGCCAATGCTTTCTTGGCTAAAATTTGACTGTCTGAAAGACACCTAGGAAAATCACATTTCTCCAAAAAACTTGAAAACAAGGATAGAGTTTGGTGGCATCCACCAAAAAATAGTTTTAGTAAGAAATCCCTTTTAGGGATATCAACTTAATACATACTGGGACCGGCTAACCAACACACTTTCATTAAGCATGAATTTGCACATTGCACTGATGAGCTAAACAATATCAGAACGGTATGGTGCGTTTAGTTTTTTCAGAGATACAAATAAACAGACAGCAAGAAGGGCCTTTTCACGAAAAACAAAATAGAGCTCAGAACCAATGATGACCTACAACAAAATAACACGGGGGCAGGAATGCGGGTTCAGGAACGAAAAACAAAAAAAAAACGAAATAACATTAAATAATAAAAACCTTGGTAGGACAGAGATATTCAGAGCAGTAAAGAGCGCAGTAATCACATGAATGGTCCACGCACAGCACATAATTACACAGTGAGGAAAGAGGACTACCCTGCACAGGGAGAAAGCGTTGAGGTCCACTGTGAGGACCGAGTAGGGGGGAAGGGGTTTGGGGGGAAAGCACCACGATGGACAGTGAATGTGTTATCTGAGTAAGCTTGCCTTCCATACGAGAAAATAATTAAAACACAAGTTACCCTCGTTCGCCTAAATAGAAATATTTATTTATACACAAACAACATTGATTTATTTACCTTGGAGATGAAACTTGATGAATCGAGGAGAGAACAGCCTGTTGTAGACTTACCGTGATGACATTACCAGTATTTTTTGGCAATAATTTGGGATTAATCCAACATGCAGTGTTAGAGAAGTGAGAATGTATTCACTGCACAGTTCACACACACACAGAACACAGAAAAACCCTGCACAGCAGTTCTCGCAAAGGAGACAAATACCCTTTGGACATAATGACTAAAAACACCAACACACACACCTACACACACGCACACACTCTAAAACACACCTAAACCTACCCAAACACCCACACACACACCTACCTACATACCTACACACACACACACACACACACACACACCTACACCTACCTATACACATCCAAACACCTACACACACACACACACGCACACCTACACACACACACGCGCACAGATGTATACGGACACACACTCATACGTATGTACAAATGCGTGTAAAAAAACACAAGAACACGAACGCGTACAACCACGGCGACACAAACACAAACACACACGCACGAGTTAAAACCCAAAAGCAGCTGGGGCACTGGCGGATGGGCGGGGGGGGGGGGTGGGGCGCGACACTGGGACAGAAGCGCGCTCCTCTGCTCTGGCAGAGAGGCGGGGGCGTCGCGGTGGTTCGACCCGCGCGGCGACAGGAATCTCAACAGCGTCACGCGGCTTCCGACAGGCCTGAAACATGCCTGCGTGCGTACGGCTGGACGCCGCTCTACAGCCCCAGGGACTCGGCTACTGAGAGAGACACAGCGCCTTCCTCCAATTACACTGGTTTTAATCCATGTGCACCATCTAGTGGATGCGGGAGGTACTGCAGTTGTTTTGGGGGGGAGTAGGTCACTCAGCCAAACAGGATGATTTCTAAGGATGCTTCCTCCACTGGTGTTCAGTACATTCCATTACAAGCGCTTAGCAGACGCCCTTATCCAGAGCGACTTTCACAACTATTTTTTTTTTTTTTACATTTACGTTGCATCAATTTTATACAGCTGGATATATACTGAAGCAATACAGGTACAACGGCAGTGTCCTACCCACTATGCTACACTGCTGCCCTATGGATGTAGGAACCCCCAGACAGGAGAGAAGCATGACGCTGTTCTGATTTCTGCTCGGCTGCGGATGGCAAGCGAGGCATCAGTTATCCCCTTTCTTACACAGCTAGGACTAGGAGTGCATTTCAGACCGTCCGATTGGCTGTGCTCCCCCCACCACTAACAAGCACCGCACTTCTCAAATATTCACTTTTGGCGTTCGGTCGACAAAAATAACTGATTCTCTGGAGAGAGATTAGAGTAAATATTAAAGACTTTTGGCCTGGTTTTTAAAAATTTTTTTAATTAAAAAAAAAATATCAGATAAAAACTATTTTCTGTGATAAAAGGAGATAGAATGTGAACTCGTAGCGAGTTTGGGGAATTGGGCAGGGGTAGGTGAAGTCTACTTTTTCCTCTCACACAATATACTTCTGATGGAATACTTGCGCAAAAGATTATACCTGCGGTTTCTAGAGAGGAAGAGAAAGAGAGAGGCACACACACACAGGTGTTTGAGACGACCAGTACATCGCAGGTGGAGAGACAGAGAGAGAGAGAGAGAGAATGTGATGGAAAGAGAGAAAGAAAGAGAGAGATGGGCAGAGAAAGTGTGAGAGAGAGAGACTGAGACAAAAAGAAAGAAGGAGAGATACAGAGACAAAGAGAGAAAGACGGAGACAAAGAGAAAGAGAAGGAGAGATACAGAGACGGAGAGGGAGAGAGAGAAAGAGATAGAGGCATAAAAAGATAAAAAGATGGAGATACAAAGAGAGAGAGAGAGAAAGAGATGGAGGCATAAAAAGAGAAAGAGATAGAGATACAAAGAGAGAGAGAGAGACAGAGGCATAGAGAGATAAAGAAGGAGAAGTAGAGATACAAAGAGAGAGAGAGAGTACAGAGGAATAGATACACAGATCAACAGCCCCACAGGTCTGAAAACAGGTCCTTATAACAGGCAGGATTCTCTCTCACTCCATTACACAGATAACCTCTGCCTCCGCACACGCAATACAGCCTGACACTGTTAACGGGCATTACAGTTTAGTTTCTATGGAAATGCACTCATTAGCTTCCTCTGAGCCTTAGATACAGTCAGAGGTTTATTTAATTAATTACTTATTCGTTTAGATGATCAGAGAAGAGAAACATACTGCACATCACATTAAGCTACAGTCACTTAGCAGACTCTCAGCACACTAACAAGAGTGGAGAAAATCAGTGCTAGTCTCAGGAATACAAGTGTGAAGAAGGCACAGAAGCCTCATTGACAATCAATAAGCTATAATCAGTAAGTCAGCTGAACAAGCAAATAGTACTGTAGACAAAAGTAAATGTACAGCTAACCACCTGGTGTATAACCTACGTCTGTATGTGTACGTGCATGTGCCAGTCCGTGTCAGTGCTGGGTATCCTACGCCTGTATGTGTATGTGCATGTGTGAGTCCGCGTCAGTGCCAGGGTTTGGCCAGAAGGGGGCGTGCGGGCGGGGCTCTTACCGTTCTGCAGCTTCTCCTTCCCGCCGGACAGAACCCCGCTGGGCAGCATGCCGGTGGGGGTCAGCCCTTTTAGTGTCAGCACACTCTCGCTCTCCTCCCTGGGAATAAAAACTCCACCCGTCAATCACCGCTCGTCAGTCACCGCTCGTCAATCACCACTCGTCAGACACCACCCGTCAATCACCGCTCGTCAGTCATTACCCGTCAGACACCACCTGTCAATCACCGCTCGTCAGTCATTACCCGTCAGACACCACCTGTCAATCACCACTCGTCAGTCATTACCTGTCAATCGCTGCTCGTCAATCACAGCGTGTCAACCACCACTCGTCAATCACCACCTGTCAATCACCACTCGTCAGACACCACCCGTCAATCACCGCTCGCCAGTCATTACCCGTCAATCACCGCTCGTCAATCACCGCTCGTCAATCACCACTCGTCAGACACCACCTGTCAATCACCACTTGTCAGTCATTACCTGTCAATCGCTGCTCGTCAATCACAGCGTGTCAATTGCAGCTTGTCAATCACAGCCTGTCAACCACCACTCGTCAATCACCACCTGTCAATCACCACTCGTCAGACACCACCTGTCAATCACCGCTCGTCAATCACCAACTGTCAATCACCATTTGTCAGACACCACCTGTCAATCACCGCTCGTCAATCACCATTTGTCAGACACCACCTGTCAATCACCGCTCGTCAATCACCAACTGTCAATCACCATTTGTCAGACACCACCTGTCAATCACCGCTCGTCAATCACCAACTGCCAATCGCTGCTCGTCAATCACCACCTGTCAATCACTGCTTGCTTGTTTGTGCTTTTGGGAGAAACGGCTTCGCTGGTGAACGGGACGGGGGTAAGGTGCCAATCTCGCCCCTTACCTGAGGACGGAGAAGACTCTGGCCATCTTGCCAATGGCGCGGATCTTGTTGCGGATAACCTCCTTACGAGCGGACGCTGTAGCTCCTGCAAACACACACACACACACACGGACACACACACACACACACACACACACACACACACAGACACAGACACACACACACAGACACAGACACACGCACAGACGCACAGACACACACACGCACAGACACACAGATACAGACACAGGTCAGGTGAAAAGGCAGGTGAGTGGTTCTGCAGTACACTAGTGGTACAGTAGGTGGCGGTAAGTACATCTGACACCAGTGCATTAACAGAACCCCCCCCTGCTCCAGCCAGAAGCCTTAAGCCTTCCCAAGTCCTAAAGGTCCTGGGCATTCCCTCACAGGCCAAACCAGGGGTACTCAAATCTGGCCCATGGGACCAGCAGTACTGCTAGTTTTCTGTTCTGCCTGACAGACCCATCCAATCCTGTCACTGATTGGCCAGAGATTACACCCACCTGGAGCATCAGGTTCAGTCCCTGATTAGAGGGGAGGAATGAAAGCCAGCAGCACTACTGGCCCCCGGGGGCCAAATTTGAGCACCCCCGGGCTAAAACTGTCAGGACTTTGCTGGATGCAAATCCAAGCAGCGCAACACGGCAATAGCAGCAGGAGCTGGCTGAAGATCCAAACATGGCCACGGTAGAGGACCATAAAGGCCGTGTGTTTTCCTGACGAGATGAGAACAAGTGCGCAGGAAAAACACGTAGCATCTGTTAGCCACACACACGCTCTGCTGAGCTGAGCTGGACCCGGCCACCACAGACTGTAATCCTACACTAGATAGGCTAGCCCTGGTGGCCATTTTGTTAGTTTTTGGTGTATTGGGAGTCACTTACTGCTGTGTTACAGGCTGTAGCCATTCCTCATAAGAGCCCTACAATCAAGGGGAAGCACTAAAGTTTTGGCATCGGATGAAGGTGAGTTACGCAAAAAAACCAGTATCAGAAGGAATCAAAAAGTCACGGTGTGGCATAAATTGCAGTTTAATTGGAGGCCGTTCAGGGCAGTGCATACAGCTAACTGACAGAGCAGTAGAACTTGAGGAGAAACAGCCTGAACTTTAACCTGCTCCACGCTTGACACAGTCAGCATAACATAAGCTATGCGTACGTGTGTGAGATAGTTACAGAGTCAGAAGCCTGCACCTCTCCATCAGTCCTTTACCCGTGTTGGAAGCTGTCATTCTTGTAGCTAACAGCAGGGGGCAGTGTGGCCAGGCAGGAAAGACAGTATTCCTGCAAGAGCTTCGCATTGGATGCACAAGTGAACTCAGAAGAACTGACGAGAGCTTCAGCGTAGATCGAAGGTGATTAATCTAATAATGTGTATCTTATGTTGACTGTTACGAACTTGAGACTCTTTCGAAAAAACAACCAGTTCCAGAAAAAGGCTTTAATGATATTCAGCTCTCTTTGAGAAAAGGCCAAAGTGACTGAAGATTATTGTGTTAATGACCAGTGAGTGAGTTCTGGTGAGAGAGAATGGTCCATGTGTGGAGGACGTGAACTGCTGCTCAGTGACCTTAACACTGCAAAAACGCAGGACCAGCGATGAGCTCAGCTCCACGTCTGAAGGTGATGAAAGAGGCGGTCGATGGAAATGAACGAACACAAACATGAGAGAAGTGGGCGGTGCCACAGTAGCCAGCCAATCAGGTCTGATATTGTGGTGGGGGTAAATCCTGTGATGTCACAGCACCGTAAACTCAAAGAGTGTGGTGACTGGAAAGCACTTTGGCGCAACTCCTGTTGTTATTAAATGTGCTATATAAATAAAAGTGACTTGATTTGATTTGGTTACTCCCATAATACCATACTGCACTGGGACCAAAACAATACTGCACTGGGACCAAAACAATACTGCACTGGGACCAAAACAATACTGCACTGGGACCAAAACAATACTGCACTGGGACTAAAACCGTATTGCAAACCTGAGATTCTACGCTTCAGTCTTAACTGTGTGATCCCTGGCCTTACCTGGCCTGAGTTAGTACTGGTTAGAGAAACGTCAGGCAGTGCACACCAGCCTTTTACACACTGATCATAGCGCAAACATGCACAAACCACACATTTATATTATTAATAAGAACCCTTCTAATGCTCAGGTTCAGCAGCTTTACTTGTGACAAGGCAGCACTAGCACCGTCTACACATGCGTTACAAACTGCCCACATCGATGCGATATGCATTTCAATTCTATAATTCTGCATAGCTCCTTTCTCAATACCCCCCCCCCCCCCCACTTCTCTATCTGGGCTGATGGTTTGGTGGTGAGCGTTCCAGAAAGTTCCGGCTATTCTGCATCACCCAGGTGGGAGCTGCGCACTCAGAATGGTAAATGGACTGCATTTATATAGCGCTTTTATCCAAAGCGCTTTACAATTGATGCCTCTCATTCGCCAGAGCAGTTAGGGGTTAGGTGTCTTGCTCAAGGACACTTCGACATGCCCAGGGCGGGGTTTGAACCGGCAACCCTCCGACTGCCAGACAATCGGTCTTACCTCCTGAGCTATGTCGCCCCTAGAACTCACCTGTACAAACTGCACCAGCACTCAAGAAGCCCTGCACTCTCAGTATTTCAGGTCTGTATAACCATAACGGTGCTACATTTAACAGCACAGCCTCAAATCCACCTGCAGCCCAAAGCACTAAATCCTCAGTATAACTCCCTCTTGCGCTTACTCTGGTGCTTAACGTTGTGCTGTAGGTTTATGTGTAGGCTCTACCTGAGACAAGTCCCATCTGACTACTTTCTGTTGTCGAGCGTGTACGGTCGGCACTTTTTGTCAAACCTTTTTTTTTTTTTTTTTTTTTGCTCTTTTGAAAGTCTCTCTGGAAGAGAGAGGCCGCTCGCTAACAGGCTGTAACAACGCGACCGCACTCGTCCGGCTCGCTGACGTCTGTACCTTTCTTAGGGCCACAAATAAGCTGTTCTTCTCAACAGCACCCCCAGGAGACAGAGAGAGAGAGAGAGAGAGGGGAAAAAAAGACAAATCAGATGGCAGAAGAGAAAGAGAGGAAGCAAGGGAGGAAAGGAAGTAGAAAAGATGAAAAGACAAACAAAACTGTAAAAAAACAGAAAAACAAAGAAAATTAGACATGACATGCACAAGAGTGGGAAAAAAATGAAATTAAAATTAAAATCAAGACCTCAGGCGAGAGGAGCAGCCCCAGGCTGGCGGGTGCCGTTACCATGGGGACAGGAAACGTTGCCGCAACGTGTAACGGAACGCTGCGAGAACGTCGCCTCATTAACCGGGGAAAAGGGTGCTCAGCCGACCGGAACCAGAGGAGTGAAAAATGAGATGTGGGAAACGTACAGTAATGAGGTGTTTGGGACGGCGCCGCTACCATGGAAACGCTCAGCGGCATCAGTACAAAATGAGGCGTTCTGGAGTGCTGCTGTAGCCTCATCTGGCCTTTTCAGTACTGAAGAAAAAACTAAAAACTTCAGGGAAAACTCTTGGTTTACTGCACAGTTACTCTTTAGTGGAGTGCACCTCTGATACTGGTTGCATGTTTCTAATTAAATTTTTTTTTTTTTTTTTTTTAAAGAAAAATTTGAAAACAGCTACTTGTTTGAAGGGCAGGAACAGAACGGTATAAAAGCATATCCGGGTCAAATAAAATTTTATATTTTAATGACCTTAACCCTTTAGAAGCCACTAAAATTCCTGCTGATAAATGACACATTGTAAACGCAACATCCAGTTTCATCGAAGATCCTCAGGAATCTACAGGGATGCTTTTACACGTTCCCAGCACTTAAAGAGTTAAAGCATCACTGATACGTATTTGCCGCAGGTCTGTGTGAAGGAGTCCTCTGAGAACGGTCGGTCTCTAAGATGGAAGCACGTTTTGCACAGAGGGAGAAACGTTAGAGAAACGGAGCGGAACCGAACCGGCGAAAATAAAAAGGAATTTCGGCGTAATTGTGTGTCAGGTTGCGAAAGAAAGGGCCGTTGCCTAGGCGATCGCTAAAGGCTTTGATCACGGCCGCTACAGATGTCCTCGGAACGACGGCGTTTCTGGGCTGAAGCGAACAGAAGCCCGGGACCCAGTTTCATTTTCAGTGCCATCCCAGTGTACTAATTAGTGCTGCGCTGCCACGGTCGAAACAGCTTGTTGCACTGTGAGCAATCGGCCACTAGAGGGTGCCGTTTCCACCCCTCTTATAAAAACAGAATGACAGACCCACGTCTAGCCAAATCGCCTGCCTGATGGGACCGTGTTAGCTCATCCCAAATGCACAGAGGCCCAAACAGGTGCCATTAGAGCGGGGCTATAAGGACATCGGCGGCACAGACGGAGAGTTTGAGCGACACCATGTGACCTGCCAGCCGCCATGTTGTCTGCGATTCCCAGTTAGGAAAACGTCATCAGGGTAGCGAAACCAGGTGATTCCCCCCAGAGTAATAACACCTGTGGAGCTTGTTTCTGATTGGTCAGTTCTAGCACTTGGGTTTAGTGTACTGTGTAACCCCCCCTCAGACCCCACCCTCCCCCACTGAGTGACTGAAAATAATCATGAAGGTCTACTTCTGCATAATTTAAACAGAACTGCCCGAGTGTAACCCTTGGAAGAAAAAAACAACAATACTGCATATAAATACCGACGTAGTTTGATGAGACTGAGCTGCGTTTTGCCAAGTTTCCTTCCAAAGTTTTTACCTTACTTGCAGTTTCAAGATAAGCAGCCAAAAATTCATAAATTCCCCCCATTTTGGGGGGCGCTCCAATATTTCCCTGTGCCCTGAGATACTGTACAGTTGGTTGTATCGTACTGTAGGATTCTCAGCTGATTGTGAACTCTGAGAACTCTCTCTTTATGGCAGATTAAAGGCTTTCGCCGCGGTGGGTGAAAGTGGGACGCCGGCCCTTTAAGGCCGGAGCGCGGCGGCCGACGGCGCTCTTACCATCGATCTCTTCCTCGGTCGTCAGCTCGTCGTTGGAGCAGATGCTCAGCACGTTGACCAGCATCTCGGTTACTATGGAGACAGAGGAGAGGAGAAGAGCCGGAAGACGTGCCGCGATCAGCGTTCGGAGCGACAACATTCACAACTCAAAAAATTCACCTCAGAAGGGAGTCATTTTATCATAACTTCTCAATAAAACCTCAGACTCAAAGGCCAGTCTGGTCATGCTAAAGATGTTAATAGCTGGGGACCCACTATTATATGACAACAGCACATTAAAGGCAGATAAGGCACACGGAGGATAGCACATTAAAGGCAGATAAAGCACACAGAGGATAGCACATTAAAGACAGATAAGGCACAGGAAGGATAGCACGTGAAGGTGTTCTCGTTCACGGCGAACAGATGGAGGCCCTGCGTTAGCATGAGGAACGCTCGCTCAGCGCTGCAGCGGCCGCACAGCAGGCGACGCTAATCAGCAGCACCTGCTCACGCCAGCTGATCAGCAGCACCTGCTCACGCCAGCTGATCAGACCGCAAATCAGGACATCGGCGCGTGCTCCTCGTTCATCGCCGAGAAGAGGGGGATTGTGGGTAAGCGACCGGTTTCCCGGCCAGTGGGTGTGTGAGCAATGGGATTAATGCATATCTGCTAAGCCACGCCCCCGCATGTGAAGGAACCCAGCACAAGAAGAACCCAGATCCAAAATGAACAAGTAAAGAAAGATGAGAAAAGCTACTAGTGAAGCAGCTCAGTCCTCAAACAGCCCTAAAACAGAAACGAGTCTGTGTGACAAGCCTGTCTCAGGAGGAGAGCAGATTTATTTCTTTACGTGTTAACCGCTTCAGCGTCCAGCGAAGCGCCCATAAATCTCTACTTATCTTTACTGTGAAGCACCCTCATTGTTCGCATTGTTCAGAAACACAGATCAGCGGGAGATTTGGGGGACAGTGACCCCACAATGCCCCGACAATGACCCCACAGTGACCTGACGGGGACCCCACAATGACCCGACGCTGACCCCACAGTGACCTGACAATGACCCTCCCTCAGAAAGAGTCGCTCCAGAGCTTTTAACTGCTTTTAACAGGATCAGGGAGACAAACATGAACAGCATTGGCCCGGTGCATTCTGGGACACGCGGCTCACCTTTCTCTCCGACGAAGGGCAGGGACCAGGTGAAGACGTCCATGAAGTTGGGCAGCCAGTACGGGTGGGGGGAGCAGTTAAACTGCCGGATATTCATCACATTATTCTCATACTTCAGTACTGCAGCTGCAGAGAGAGAGAGAGGGGGAGAGGGTAGGAGGAAGAGAGAGTGAGAGAGAGGAGAGGGAGAGAGAGAGGGAGAGAGAGGGCAGGAGGACGAGAGAGGGAGAGAGAGGGCAAGAGGAAGAGATCGAGAGGGAGAGAGAGAGAGGGCAGGAGGAAGAGAGAGAGCGAGGGAGCAGGAGGCAGGGAGAAAGAGGAGGTAGGGAGGAAGAGAGAGGGGGGAGATAGGAAGGGAGTAAGGGAGAGAGAGGAGGGAGGGAGGGAGTGAGTGGGAGAGAGGGAGAGAGGGCAGGAGAAAGAGAGAGAGCAAGGGAGGGGGAGAGAGAGAGAGGGCAGTAGGGAGAGAGAGAGTGAGAGAGAGGGTAGGAGGGAGAGAGAGAGAGAGAGAGAGGGAGCAGGAGGGGAGTGAGTGAGTGGGAGAGAGGGAGAGAGGGCAGGAGGAAGAGAGAGAGCAAGGGAGAGAGAGAGAGGGCAGAAGGGAGAGAGAGAGTGAGAGAGAGGGTAGGAGGGAGAGAGAGAGAGAGAGGGAGGGAGCAGGAGGGAGGGAGTGAGTGGGAGAGAGGGAGAGTGAGAGAAGTAAATATTTTCTGGTGCGATGATTAGATAATTCTGAGGAGTGGAAACATTTGTTGGCGAATGTTGACTCCCGCGCTCCCCTGCTGTTTGTTTTCATTTGGACACGGAGGTGCTGCTCCTCTTCCACAGGAGCAGAGAGGAGGAGGGAGCACACTGCTCCTTATTACCCATCGTGCCGCTGGGCGCCCGTTTAGCACACGCTGTTATCCAGAGTGACAATGCACAAAAGCAAAGAGGTAAAAAGCAGTGCATCTAGTCCCGGGTCAAGAGTCGAGCTCATATTCTACATGGGACTGGGTGGATTTCCGAGTTTGAAGAAGCCACAGTAAATGTCCCACACACTCCGAGCCACACACAGGCACCTCACATCCAACACCGCCCCCTGTTTAATAGCTCAGTAACTCCGTCTCCATCTCGCACTCTGCAGACGGAGGGGCGAGCAGGACGCGCAGATGTTCCTGAGTCATCCTCTCAGCGCTGTGCGCACAGAGTCAATACAGGCCGGGGAACGAGGCCAGGCTCGTTACGCATCACCGACCGCCGTGCCTGCTTCCAGAGATCTGGGAAACAGAGCAGTGCATGCTGGGACTTCTGCCAATTTATTAATCTGGGGGTACTCGCGTAGGAAACATTTCCGTTCTGGGGGGATTGGTTTAAGCCGAAGTTAAAGAGAGGGGAATTCGCTGCGTCAGCAGAACCGATACGCCACAGCGTGGCGTTGCCAGGGCGACCGGACGTCCCGCGTTTCCCGGGACAACCCCGTATTTCAGACCGTTTTCACGTGTCCCGACTTACTCTTTGAAAATCTCAACTCACCCTGTGTTTTGGTCGTGCCGTATTTCACTGGCTTCTCTGTCATAATTACAGGTTCCCCTCGCGTTCTGCACACAATCCCCCAGGGAACATGTCACACAAATCATGGTCTTCGAGAGCCCAGAACTGCTGGGGGTTCCACCCTCCCTTTACCTGGGAGTCAGGTGTGAAGACAGTCTGGCCAATCGGTAGCGCTAGCTGTTCACTTAATTACCCAGGAGGAAAAGAAAGCCAGGGCCGGATTTGGACTGGAGGGGCAGATTTGACGATTCCCACCCGACCAAGCGGGCAACCATGTGACCTGCAGTTCAGTGGGCTGCCTCCCCACCCCCGAGGACACCATCGATGGAAGACCACAGAGACCACAGAGCTAGAGCCAGCCGGCAGAGTAACTGTAGCACCACATCCTCTCTGCTTCCTCTTGACCAAAAACTGTAATGCGAATCGAGGAGCTGCACCGTTTTCACTTTGAGCCAAAATGGCGGCTGAGTGCGCACCGGGTCAAGCGTAATTGCACAGTACATATGAGAATTAAATGAAACTGGCAGGCCCTTCATCACACGTCTTCAGATAATGATGATGATAACCCGCAGTCATAATCATTAGGCAATAATATCTGGGACAGAACTGGTTAGACTGCATTCATCAACAGTACCCTGTACATGCTGTTCCTCTACGCGCCACTAGGGGCCCCCAGTTCTCACACGAGAAGTCCCCGATTCCTCCATGCTCTGGACAGTATCACTAAAGGCATGCTCTCTACGGTCTAATGCACCAGCACTGTGTTCCATCATGTATAATAGAAGGGGAATCTCGACAGGGAAATTACGACAGTCTTCCTTCCTTGTGGAAATACGACATGCTGCAAATATGGATGCTGGATGCACTTCCATCCTCATTCACTGCAAGTTGCTTTTGCTACACAAGAGTCATGTAATGCAATGTCATGTAATTTCATGTAACATCATGTAATGTAATGTGACATAATGCAATGTCATGTAATGTCATGAGGGAGTTTCAGACAGCATTCTTTTCCTGTATGTCAAATTCAAGAATGAGATAAACAAGTACACACTGACGTGAAGCACCACTCTCACTGATTTCAGCTACTTGAGTGCTAATAGCTCCCCCTTGTGGAGAATCTTCAGCCTGCTAAACACTAATGAGTGAGTGAGTGCGTGAGCGAGCGAGTTACAAGCCAGGTCCATGAGGGGGTTCGCATCTAAAAAAACTGCATCGTATGAAAACAGGACATCTGGCTAGGAGCAATCTCACAGGCGGAGGAGGGGGCGGGGCGAAAAGAACAGCGGCTGTAACTGGATTTGTACTCAGTGCTCTGTGGTCCCATCATGTGAGCGTTAATGAGCGTGTGCGGGGGATGAGGGGGGGGGGGGAGGGGGTAACGCTGCAGTGGGGGGGTGCTGACGCAACGCGGGCGGATCGCCATGGCGATCTGGCCCGCGGTCGGTCTCTGATTAGCCCCAGACGGCGGTGAGCACAGGTACCTCACAGGGGCGTGTCACGGCAATCAGAGGCGTAAATAAAACGCCAGGGGGGTGGGGGGGCATGGCTGACCTGTGAGGCCCAGAGACCAATGGGGCCACAGCAAGAAGCAAAAAAAAATACTGAATACAAAAATGGTGCAAAATTCTCACAGCTGTGAAATGACCTGAGCTTAGCTGAAGCTCTGTGCTGTGTTCCTGCTACACCTCCAGGGGAAAGATTTAGAAACAACACAGCATTGACAGACAGAGCGGTGTGTGGCTGACTTTAAAAATATATACTTTTTTAAATGACGCAAATTTGTCCCAGCCATGCCGTCACCTCAGCTTGGCTGGAGATCAGATGCTACGTACACCTCCAGGGGGAAAGACAAACACAGCAGCATTAACAGACAGAGCGGTGAGCCCACCCTGCTGCTGTGTTCCTGCTACGTACACCTCCAGGGGGAAAGACAAACACAGCAGCATTAACAGACAGAGCGGTGAGCCCACCCTGCTGCTGACACAGACGCGCCACACGAAGCCTCAGCGGGAAGAGCTGCATCTCCATAATTACACTGACACAGCAAGCGTAGAGAGAGGAGGCTCATCTACAGAAAATACAAATACAAACCAGCGGCTGCCTTTACAGACAACGTCATCGTTTTACATCTTTAACGCGCAACGCTGACTTCTGAATCTGTTGCTAAGTTACTTCGCCTGTCGAAGGACCTCACAGTGCTGCTGTCATTGTTTAATGCCCCTCACAAGGTACTCTTCAACAAAATAATTCAGTGTACGGCCACATGCAACACAATATAAACACACACTGCAAAAACAAACTAAATATGCCAATAGTATTGCCAGTGAGGTGAGAACGTTTGAGTTGTTTCAAGATTTGCCAATGGGGTAAAAAAAAAAAAATTATTAAAGATTATTTTTTCTCCTTGAGGGAAAAAAATAGGATTTTGAGTCTCATTACAAGACTAAAGCACTTGTTAAGACAGGCTTTTTTCCCAGTGTAAGATGTATTATTCCCAGCTGGGGTGCAGTCATCGGACCCTTGAGCAAGGCACCCGGAAGAGCTTCAGTTAATGTCCAGCTGTATGAATGGACTGCATGGACGAACGTGAGCTACGCTAGCTTCTGAACGCATTCCCCCGCTTTCAGTAAGAGCTGTCCCGGGTAAATCATTTGGGGATGTGGTTTTCCAAACCGTCCGGCCCGAGGGAAGGGAGGTCTCCCGTATTCGGGTCTGTCCGGTGCACCCCTGACAGAGCCCTCGGTGCGGGACGGGGGAGAGGAGAGGTCGGGGGGGTGACTCAGCTGCAGGGTTTAATCTGCACCCTGTGTGAGATTGATAGTCCCAGGTGAGGGAGTATTTCATTTACAACTGGAGGGGGCAGGGGGGGATGTCAATTCCCATTCATCACCAGCCCCCCAAAAAATAAATAAATAAATAAATAAAATCAATCACTCACTCCACATCGGCGTTAGTATTTAATTAAGAGCCCCCAACTGGAAGACACAAGCCAGGAGACTGCTGGGAAATCGTACGCCGGCGTCGTCATGGAAACCTCCTCACAGCCGTGACAACTCGAGGCACCGCTCGGGAATCTTACAGCCCATAACCTTACGGGAACCTTCACACAACCTTAAACTGAGCGACCGCTCGTTAAACTTTAGCCTTTAGCCTTTAGGACCACGTTTCTGCCAGGTCCTCACAAGGCAGAACTGTAGAAATAGAGCTGATCTTTCAGGCTTTACTTGTGAAGAAAAAAAAAAAAAACAGCCCGTTTCTCATCCAGTCAAAAGCCACTACCAACCATGATCAGTGAAGACAAAAAAATTATGGATATTATACAGTACGCTTCATTACACACTATTTGAGATTTAGAGCCTCCAAACATACATAGCACATAAAATACAGAAAGCTACGCACAGTCATATGGTCCATATCTACACAAGAGAGAAACAGAAAGAGCTGCTAGCCATGCCTGGCTCTGTTTACACAGCATTTCTCATCAAGGCACTGCAGGCATTTTTACTTTAACCTCTAATCAGGTACATCAACTGCGATCTTAACCCTATAAGGTGTGAGATAGCAAATATGTGACTGGTTGTTAACTGAACATTCTAATGCTGATGCAACAATCACTGCTGGTAACTGAAAGCAGTGGAGTTCTAGAACACTGACTGAAAAAAAAAACTTAAAAAAAAACTCTTCAAAGGGGTTTCTTCTCTCTTGGCAGTGATGATCCAGGGATTAAACGTGGGTGGGCCGGGATTGTGCAGCCAATCAGATGCAGGGATGACAATAAGGAGCTCAAATGCCAGTCAGTTGGGACCTTTATCATCATGATACTCCTCTGCACAAAAATGCCATGGGATCTGAGACGACCACCACAGTGAGCCAGGCCCTCCGTTTATAGCCTCCTCTAAAAGACGGGTGATGACAAATCATCTCGTGTAGCTCCTACACTGCAGCTGCGCATGTTCTGTTGCGTATATTTTCTCTTCCTCACATTTTGACACACGTGTATGTGCACACTGTCCACCGGGGGTCTGGGGTCTGTGGTGGGGGGGGTGAGCCGCAGTCTCTGTTCTACGCTGTGATGTCATTTTACACCTCTAAGGCCTTCGCTGACAAACCGCTGGCGCTCAGGACACCGCAGCCAATCACCAGCCTGGATACAGCAAAAGTAACAGCCAATGGGAAAGAGCGCGCTGGTCTAAAACCAGCCACTCCAATACGGCCATGGGTCTAACGCAAACTTTTTTTTGGTAAGTGCTACCCCCCCCCGCCTTCCCCCCTTCAACCCCCACCTTATTGTCTCTGTGTGCCCCCAATTTGAGAACCACCGGTCCCATAGGGCATAATGCCATGCTAACTTTGAACTTTCGGGCAAAATAAAGTTACCGTACCTTTGACTGCTGGGTTTGCTATTTTGCTAAGCAGCAGGCCTTCTTAGCCTTGGGAGGTGAGGAATCGGCAAAGTCAGAAAATAAATAACCAGAGCTCAGGAAAGCTTCGGGGACCTGGATACACACCTCAGCATAATCCAACACATTCACGAGGCAAACAAACCGGAGCAGGGCTCAGTGAACGTCCCCAGATTCTGAGAACAAACACGCAGTATTAGCACACAGCCGGCGGCGGTAGTGCAATACGGGGACTGGACTCGCAACTCGGAGGTTGCGAGTTCAATTCCCGAGCGCGGCTCTGCCAGTTGAACCTAATTAAAACACACAAACGATGAAGATTAGAAGGCAGCGTGCCCAGCGAAGATAATGAATGAAATCGGACCGGCCTGATCCGGTCATAACTGGAACGCTCGGTGCCCGTGAAGGAAAGACTCCTGAGGGACCGCTCACCTTTGTTGTTGTACACGTCCAGGTAGTTTGGCGCGGAGAATATTGTGATGAGAGACGGGAATCCCGTCGTTTGGCTCTTCCTGTACATGCGATACCTGGGGGAGGGGACAGAGCAGTGACTGGTTACAGCAACCGCCAATAGAGCTGGCGGCCAGTGCCTCAACGGCCAACGGGGTGGCTTTATTTTCAAACGCCTCTTTGATGGACAGGCACTACTTCTTTCCAGAACTTAAAACTACCCTTGAGAAAAAAAATAAACAAAATTCTGTAAAAATTTTAATAAAGTTTGTTTCCCCTAAGTAAGCCTAAATCTGTGTCACGTTTTTCTATTTGACCCAATTCACATCAAACAAACAATTAAACAAATAAATAATGTTTTTATTTCATAGCTCTGGATCAGCAGTTTTTTTAATGACCAATCACAATCATTCTGTAACTGACCAATCAGACGGACTTACCCAGCATCCTGACCAATCAGAGCTACTTACCCAGCGTCCTGCGCCTCGTGGGCCCGGATCACTGATAATAGATTATTGTGCTGGAGGAAGTCGCAGACGGCTGGGTAGCTGCAAGACAAAGAGGGAACATCACTATCGCTATAAACAACGCCCTGATCGGCCAATCAGTGCCCGACCTCACTAGTGCTCTCCTGGCTGAATGGAAGCAAATCCCTGCAGCAATGCTCCAGTATCTAGTATAAAGCCTTCCCAGAAGAGTGCAGGTTGTTATAGCAGCAAAGGGTGGACCAGCTCCTTATTAATTTTGGATGAGATGTTGGACGTCAGGCGTCCACATGTAATGTGTAATGTCAGTATGACAGCGGACAGATCACCAGCGCCATTCTCCGCAAAAAGCCAACGTTTCCGCTGCGTAACATTCCACAGAACCCCGATGACGTGTGGGGTCCAGCAGGTAAATGTCAGGTAAAGGTGAAGAGCATGTGTGTGCCATTCGTTGGCGTACCTGGACAAGAGCGTCAGCTAAATGCCCAAATGGAAATGGAAGTCTGCAGCGAGACAAATACTGCCAAACGGCTTCCATACAGTATGTTCAGTTAGAGCAGAGGTGCAGAGCTTAACTTCCCAGAGGTGTGTGTGGAGGCTTGTGTTCCTTACATTGGGGCGTTACCTGCACAGAGGTGTGTGTAGGGCGGGTTCTGTTCCAAACTTTGGGGCGTTACCTGCGCGGAGGTGTGTGTAGGGCGGCTTCTGTTCCCAACTTCGGGGCCTTACCTGCGCGGAGGTGTGTGTGGAGGCTTGTGTTCCATACATTGGAGCGTTACCTGCATGGAGGTGTGTGTATGGAGGGTTCTGTTCCAAACTTTGGGGCGTTACCTGCACAGAGGTGTGTGTAGGGTGGCTTCTGTTCCAAACTTTGGGGCGTTACCTGCGCGGAGGTGTGTGTAGGGCGGGTCCTGTTCCAAACTTTGGGGTGTTACCTGTGCGGAGGTGTGTGTAGGGCGGGTTCTGTTCCAAACTTTGGGGCCTTACCTGTAGAAGTAGGAGCAGCCGCGCACCGTGTTGTGGGTGAAGTGGTCCTGGTTCTTCTCACTGCCGAAGTCCTCCAGGGGGTCCGACCAGAGCAGGTCACACATGGGACCGTAGGCGGGGGGCTCTTTGAACCTGTCTAACTGGAGAGGGGGGGTTGGGGGGGGGGGGAGGGGCGGTGGAGAGGGGTCAGCAACAACCCCCCGTCCGTACATGCTTCAGCTGATCACACGCACACGTGCACGTTTCCACGCCAACCAGCCACAGCATTACATCACACACGGTTCATTTATTTACTTTATTATTTTCAGTGCGCTTAGCAGATGATCTTATCCAGACCAACAACCAACACAGCTGACTTTTATTAAGCATAACAGCCCTTCCCCTTTGGTACAGCTGGACATTTTGCTAAAGGAAGGAATTCAGGACAAGTACCGATGTCCCACGCTACAATGGCAACGTACTACTTAGTATTCAAACCCGTAACCTCTGGAGTTCCGAGCCCAAATCTGTAGCCCTTATACTAAGCTGACATGGATGCCCCCACTAAGCCATGTAGAAACAGGAAGCGCTCGGGGGGGGGGGGGAGAAAGTACAAGAAGAAGTCCAAGGATTTCCCTCGCCATCAGAAGGAAGATGACCACGAGGATCTGATGAACCCACACTGCAAATGTGTTCAACATGCAGCCATTTTCCTCTCTGTAAGACCAAGCACACAGACACAGAGCTTCTTCATCTTATCTGAGGCAAGGTTCTCACTCACTTTTTTTTGTGTGTGTTTGTTTTGTGCGTAGGAGCCTTTAATCCGTAGGAGTGCAGAACTACATCTGATTAAAGCAGCACATTAAATCTGGACGTGCGCGCCCTCCCACCACATGTTCAAGGCTATTTCCACCGCGAGCGAACAGGCAGTTAAGTTAAAATCGCAGCGCGTACAGCACACCATGTGCTTGATTTGGCGAAAACAAGAGAAAAAAACCCCCCCAAAAAAAAACAAGGTGTAGCTCAGGGAGAAGTCGGGCCGTCACAGGACGCCTCTGTCCTTCTCTGAGTTCAGGAGGCGGGTCCTACGGGCGTCTCCAGGGAAACCCCGCGGCCCAGCCCGCGCAGGGTTCAGCTCGGTCGCCGTGTTCCGCTCACTACAGAGCTGTGTTCCGCTCACTACAGAGCTGTGTTCTGTTCTTTGTGTTGTGCTTCTGTAGTCCCATTCTCTGGTATGGGCGAGTGTACACCCACCACACACACTCACTCACGCACGCACACATTACACATGCACATGCACACATTACACACACACACGCACACACATGTACACACACACACACGTACACACACACGCACGCACACACGTACCCAAACACACACACGTGCACGCACGCACGCACACACAGGGCACGCAGGTATATACACACACACACACACACACACACACAGTACAAACAGCATCTCCACTGAAAGCTCATCACCCATAAAGACAGGTTCTCTCTGTGCATGTGTGACCTGAAAACAGACCTAGCCTGGAACACACACACCGCCCACCTCAGATAATAATAGCCTCAGCTTCAGCAGCACTAAACTTCCATTTCCAGCTGTAGCACATCTATCCTGTGCCTTTCTTTCTCTCGCGAAAAAAGGAGGGAAAAAGAAAGAGAGAAAGAAAAAAAAAAAAAAAAACTTAGAAGGCGAGGCTGCCAAGGCCATAGATTACTTAGTAAAAAAGGCGTACCCCAAAATGGCCCCCGGGAACCGCCCAATCCAATTACAAGCAGGCCGTGTAATTGGATGGGCCAAATCCAATCAGCTTTTATTGAAAATGGGGAACAGCGAAGCCGGGCTCATTTTAATCAGGCACAGCACAGGCACTCTCGAGTAACGGCCTCCCCCTCTGGGGTCTTCAGAGAGGTGACTGTCCTTGGGTCACACAGCAGGAAATACATGATCGAAAGTGTGGGGAAGGCGGGGGGCGGGAGAATCTGAATTCTTAATTCCCCCCGCCCCCCCCCCCCCACAAGGACTTTTTGAGAACTCTCCAAATGGTGTTTCTGGGGGATTCATAAAAAAATATATAAGTACTATGCTTTTCAAACATAAAAAATATAAAAAATAATTATCGATTGCTGTCAGGCCGATGAGAGGCTTTCTATTGCTTTCTTTAAAAAAAAAAAATAATAATAGAAGCCCATGAATTTGCTCTTTCATTTTTGAGCAACTAGAGATTGGACACTCTTCCTGTTCTGGGAACTACGAGTTCTGGGAGTCTGTGCTAAAAAAAAATGTACTCAAAGAGAAGGCCTGTGTGCTCCCATTTTAAGCCCCTGACCTGATTGCGAACACAAAGCAAGACTCTCACTATAAAAAGGCACAGCTTCAACATTACACCCCAGAGTTAAGAAATAATCACGATTTTTGAGCTGAAACACTTTGCTTTGCACTTGAATTTGACCGTGAATTCCCCAGTGTTAAACTGTTGTAATTCAACAACTTCTTTGTTTGAGAATTAACCCAAATGGGTTTTCCCAATAGGCTCTACTGCCTGAATCAAGCCCTAATCAGACATGCGAACGTGCTAATCTGCAGCTTTCAGGGCAAAAGCTTATGGGGTTGCTTACATATTTGACATTAAATACAAATTCCCCAGCCCCAATCAATCAGATACGGGAAACAGTAGCGCTAACGTGCTAACGTGCAACTTTCAGGGTAAAAGCTTATGTGTTGCGTACATATTTGACATTAAATACAAATTCCCCAGCCCCAATCAGATCAGATATGAGAAACAGTAGCGCTAACGTGCTAACGTGCATCAGACATACTTTCCTGATGTCGTCGAGCTGCGTGATTTCGGGGGACAGCCCGCCGTGTACGCACAGGAACTGCTGGTTCATGAGGGCGGCCAGGGGGAGGCAGTCGAAGGCGTCCATGCAGGCGTCGTACACCCTCTCGGAATACTTAATTTTACCTGCCGGGGAGGTGCCGACATTAAACGACATCGACACTCGTGTGCAAACATTCAGGAAACTGCCAATGTATGCTGCTCCCTACCTAAAACAACAAGTTTTATTTTGCTTTTAAAATCTTTTTTTTTATTTTTTTTATTTTTTTAAACAAACCACTTTTTTTTTTTTTATAAACAATTCGGAATCAACTATTTTGCCTTTTGTGACTCTGTGGACACAGTGTACCCCAGAACTGCTCAAGGAACACTTCAGCTGAAGAATAGCCACTCTCTCCCACAGCCAGGGATAATTTTACACCCTACAGGCCACACACAGTACTTACTTAGTGTGACTTGAACTATAGAATATGTCTATATAAAAGAGGTGATACGCTAGTGTATTCACCCTACAACTGAATTCGCTTTAGACAGCAAAGTGATGTTTGTTTCAAGTTTTTTTATGTTTTGAAAGTTTAGTGTTTTACTGAATGTACTGTACAATGCTCGGAAGATCCTGACGTGTGTAAGTGCTTGTGTGTCGATCGGATACTTACATTCTTGCTTAAATGTGAAATACTCTGTTAAATGTCTACATTCATGGTTCCCCCGGAGAAGAAAGAGCGTTTTGGGATAAAGGATTTTTAAGGCCCATAAATACAGCACACACTGCAAGAGAAACAACAGCGAGTGTCAGAAAGCAATTAAGTAGAAGAGGAGAAAGAAACGCAATAATTTTGTTAGCACTCACATCCACGTCCGACGTCTGAGAGAAAGGGTTAGAAAACCCAGCAATGAAACCCTCGGGCTCCCAGCCTCTCACGCAGTAATTAGGACAACATCATACGAGCGACTAATCAGCGTCTAACAGGAAGCCTGTCCAATTAGCGAAACTGCGTTTGCATAAAGATATTTGCGAGGCGAGGATTAATGAGAACGTTCCCACCATCTTTATCTTCCTTTCAGAGGGAGCACGGTCCTCTGGTTACTGTGTTAGATTTTTTCTTTTTTGGACAGTGGAAACCTTGCTTACTGAATCTTAAATCTGTTTTGTTAAAAAGTCCCATTTTGCTCACAGCGACCTGGCATGCAGAGGACGGCGATGGAGAGAAAGGTTCACTCACTTCAATACTGAAGTAGCCTCTGTCCACGTAGTCGCCTAAAAAAAGATAGCGGGTGTTGGCAGGTGACCCTCCCACCTCGAAGAGCTTCATCAAGTCGAAGAACTGCCCGTGGATGTCTCCACAAACTAGAGAGAAGGGAGAACGACACCGCCTTCAGACACAGAAACACACCACCTGCAATATTTACACAACGCATTTAAATGGTCTTTTGCGAGACCCGCTCACAATCAAGAGCACTCTTAAACTACGGTGCTTTTACAGTGCAAGACAGATCTCAAAACTCCCGTCCTGGAGGGCCACAGCAGCATCTGCTGGTTTCCGTGGTTACATGTCAATCAGCATCCAAAACAGGCCTCGGGAACCTTGGTGTGTGTAGTTTTTTGCCAATCGATGGCTTAAGAGAAGCACTTAAGTGCTTAAACATGGCGGAAACATACACTACTGCCTCCAGGACTGGAGTTTGAGTTCACTGCTTTAGACAGAGAAAAACTGTATACACATTTTAAACATAAAAATAACCATTTAAATTACCATTACTTAAACTCCTTCCATTGAGAATTAGCTAAAATTGAGCATTTATTCTTTTGAACTGGAAATCCAGTTCCTACCAGGAAAGCAATTTGTCCTCAAATTTGCAAAACACACTTAAGCATGGACTAGCCTACTTCTTTTGTTTCGTACGGAATTAATCTGGTATACTGCTACCTACCAAACTTGCATTTCACATTGGGTGACTACGAACACATTTACCAAAAAAAAACATGAATGAACACTTGACAAACATTTTAACTTTTCAAAGTCAAAGGAAATCTACCCTTGTCGTTAAGACTGAAATCAACCATCAATAATGGGAAAGGCCAGAACAGACAACCTGAAAAAACAAAACCCAATACCTAATTTAAACCTTGGGAGAAGCATTAAGGGAGAGCCGCTCATTTACAATCCTGCCAAGCTACAACAAGCAGGACAGAGAAAGTTTTGACGATAATCAAAAACAAAGAAGTGAAACCGTAGCTTCAATTTCAAATAGTAGCCACTGTTATGTGCTATTATCGACAGTCAGTGACTCCAGTTTGTTTATATTCGTCCAAGGGACCTTCATGTGTTTTACGCTCGGGAAAGAAAATATAAATAAAAAACGGCGTCTTTTGACCTCTAAGAATGCAGATGGTGACGGAGTTGCCCTGCGACTCCGTTTTTGCCCTGGAGTGCTAAGTGGGGGCAATGGCTGTGGGCGGGGGCTTTTAAACAGAAGGTTTCCTGTTCAGTACCCATCTGGGGCATCACACCCTAACCCTTAGCCATTACTATTACCTACCCCCGACCCATACGCCAACACACACACCCAACACACACACACACACACACACACACACACACACGCACGCACGCACGCACGCACGCGCACAGACACAAACACACGCACGCACGCGCACAGACACACACACACACACACACACACCCAACACGCACACGCACACCCAACACACACCCCTGTACACACGTTTCCCCTTGAGTTTAGTTTTCTCTTTCCGTCTCTTTTACCACTGCCATCTGTTTTTCAGCTTTTCACCACAGACGCGTTAATATTAATATCGCAATTCCCCCCAGGACTTCGCAAAATTCAGTCAAAAAATGCAAATATGGGTAGGCTACATGTGTCAAATATGCATGTGCATCTGTATGTATACATGTGCTTGTATAGCTGTGCGCAGATAAATAAATAAATAAATAAGCGAGCTGTGGGCTGAACCCCAGAAGTGCTTCATAAAATAACAGGCTGTATAATTCCAGCATAATCGCAAGAAACGCAAGCCGTGCATTTCACCCAGGCGAAGACCCCATACAAAGCAAACTCAATAACGATAATTGCGACGAAGGCAGCGACGGCAAGCCGTGAGCACGGCGGCCATTTTAATAACGAGTCGGCGCAGAGAGAAGAGAAAGGAAGGTGCGACCGCACAAGGCAGTGGCGACCGTGTCGACCGCGTCTTGTTAACCGAGCGGAGACCGTGTCTCGCTGACCGGTCCCGGTTCCAGGCAACGCGCTCGTCTCCCCCGGCAAAAACAAAAAGGCCCATGAGCCACTGCAGCACGCTCCGCACCACAACCTCAACACTGCAACTCTGCAGGTGCGACCGCGGCTTCAGAGAGACCGCGCTGCCAACACAAATATTTACCTTTAAAAAAACGGACAGTGTGTGGATGGGCCCAGGGTTCCAGCTGACCGCAGTAACGTTCCCGCCAGCGATTCCCTCGCACCCGACACGCTGGTGTCGCCAGTCCATCTCGTCCACACGGAAAGTGTGTTCAGTGATGCGGGACATTTACGTCTCAGTGAATATGTGGTGCTGCACTCTGGAGAAGGCAAGATCTCCAAGGCAAACGGAACGCTGCATTAGTTCCGTCAAGTCCTCCTCCAGCGGCTCGAATTCCCCCGCAAGACAGTCTTCAGGGCAGAAAGGGCCTGGCAGAAAATTAAACGACCATGACGGACGACAGCAGTTTTATAATCATGATAGTGCCCTCCTCCACCCACCCCACTTCACCCCCCCCTCCTCCCCCTTTATTTTAAGGAACCTGTTTTAGGCCCCTTCGCATCTGAAGAGCAGGAGATATTTAGCATGTGTTCTGCCAACGTTTTAAGGTTCTGCTGAAGGAATCTGCCGTCTGTCAGCGGATCGAAGCCGGGTTCAAACGCAGCTGAACCCCAGAGGCATTGCTCCTGACTTCCTGGGTAAACACCCAGCAGCACTGAACAGACAATGCGCGCGTGAACATAACCCACGCGGGTCCCACGCGGATAAGGAAACGATGCGCTTAAAACGCGTGCCCACAGCGCAGTTCTGTTTCTGACAGCACGACCCAAAGGGACAACAGCAGTTTTTCATACAGCATCCCACACACAACCCCCCCCCCCCCAACCGATGCCTGACAGGAGAGACGGAATTAATTTGCCTTAAATCTAATTAAGCGGATTGCCTTCATTATTTAATGCATGGGATGGGAAGCAATCTCATCCCACTCAGACGGCACAGTGCCCACACGCATCAGACTCATTACAGAGTTAAAGGAGCGCTGTTTGCCAGGCCGGTCTGATTAAACAGCGAACCGGGGGTACATTCACTAATCACAGAGTCTGTAGACTCACCAGGCACACGGCTCCCCCCCCCCCCGCCCCGTCTCTGTTCCTCTTAACTACAGGGGGGTTCTAGCTGGGCCAACAGGCTCAAGCTCAGCTCGGAGCGGTCCAATCCCCAGACTCGAAGGCCAAGGTAATGTGCGCAGGCAATTTAGAGCACAGCTCGCTGAAAGCCCTCGCAGACACACATAAGTGTTGCGCTGGGATATTTAAGGAAGGAGAGGAAAATGCTACACTCTGCGCATAATCAATAAATTTTCATATTTATAAAGCGCTCTTCACACCAAAGGTGTCCCAGTGCACTGAACAGTGAAAAGCAAGTGCAACCACAATGCCCCCCCATCAACATGAAGCAGCTGCAATGTGCCCCCCCACCAACAAGAACCAGCCGCAATGTGCCCCCCCACCAACATGAAGCAGCCACAATGCCCCCCCACCAACATGAAGCAGCCACAACGCCCCCCCACCAACAAGAAGCAGCCACAATGCCCCCCCCCACCAACATGAAGCAGCCACAACGCCCCCCCACCAACATGAAGCAGCCGCAACGCGCCCCCCCCCCCCCCCACCAACATGAAGGCCTGGGTTCCGTTCTCATCCGGCTGTGACCGTCTCCCCGCTCACCTGTATCTGCCGTTCCCCTAAGAGCCGCAGCACAGCACTCTGCCGCAGCCCAATCCTGGCACCTGCACTGAGCAGCGTAATCGGGCTGCAGTTAAACGCGCACTTAGCGCGGAAGTGGAGTGCAAGCGCTGTTTGTCCGCAATGTAAATTCACACTCGATTCGCACGTGAGTCACAGATGAAGGATTTGACCTTCTTTGAAACTGCAGTCGATAAACCTGAGAGTGTAGCGGCAGTGCTAATTACTGTGCCTGCTCGCATCCCCCCTTATCTGCTATGCTCAACGTCAAGTGACCCATCGACAAGACGAGGACCGCCCCAAAACATCCCCCGTTTTCTCACCCCACTCGACGGTCTGCGTTCCTCAGCCCTGGAGAGCCACAGGGTGAGCTGCTTTTCACTGAAACTCAGAACACCCGCCATCAATTAAAGTGGCTGATTACAAAGTTAACTCACTGCGCCAAGTTCCCTCCACTCCACTCTATGAAGCATGACCAAAAAAAACACTCAACAGCAGTGGGGGGGGGGGGGGGGGGGGGCGGAGCTGAGGCCATTTAAATTTGCCCCTTTCCCCAACCGGCTTTGGGGACTGAGCTGGGACTACCCCCACAGTGCTGAGAGTACCATCACAGCAGGAGAACAGCGCCCCCTGCTGTCTGACCGCTGCAGCGGGAACTCTCATTCCCCTGGAATTCCACCCAGAAACAACCTGTCCCAGTGTCCAGGACAGTCCCCATAGTTGGAGCACCAGAGCCACTTTGGGCTGGATTGATGAACAAATTGGTTTCCTCCATCTGTTTTCAACTGTAACGGTTATTATTTACAGCAATGTAAGATTACATTTACTGAACAGTTTGCAAACCCATCCCTCCCAGTTCCATGTCAGTAAAACTGAGCAGCAAAAAAAGAAAAAGAAACAAAAAGCACATTATACTACACTGCTGGCTTTCATCCATTTGCTTACTAATTAAAACATAGATCAGAACCACAAAGCCAGAAAGTTTAACATCCCAGGGATGTCATGCTGGTGTGCGACAGTGCAGCAGGGTGGAGGGGAGTCCCCCAGACTGGCAGTGAGCCCCAGCTGCTGCCCTGACTGAGACATGCTGGCGCTGTCCATGGTCCTGAGGTCCTCACAGGTAGGGGGCACACACACACACACACACACACATACACACACACACACAAATACGCATGCATGCACACAAACACACACACACACACACACACACACACACGTGCAAGTACCCAAACACTCATTTTTACACAAACACATGTTCACATTCACAACATCAAGGCTGCTTCATAGATGTGTGTAAATCTGTGCTTTCCTAATCAGGGGAGATCTGGCAGCCAGGATCAGGTTTTCAGGTGTTAAAGGGGTAAGAATTATATTCCACTGGTAAATAAACGAGGACAGATTCAGAGTACAAAGCTCGCCCGGGTTCACCTTCTAAAATCCACACAGCCCGTTACTGGACCAGAAGCACCACACATGCCTGTGGCTGCCCATCACCATGGAAACCCCACACATCGGCATGGAAACTGCCTCCGAGGGCGGGTAAGATGCTGGGACTTCAGAACCAGCCTCTCGTTTGCACGCGTGCAGGCTTCGCAATGCCAGAGACCTAACAAAAACGTATGTTTCCACAGCCTCCATTCAAAGTCCAACACCGAGCCAGAAAAGAAAAACAATCCACAAGAAACAGACAAGATTTCCATTATCATTTAAAAATTATAGCCTACTGCGTGCGATTCACTCAGAATTATCGGCTCATGCCAATACACGCACCAAATAATGACATGTTCAGAGTTCCGCCCGGATAAGCATGAAATGAGACCTGGTTTCACGCAGGTGCAGTAAAACTTTAGACTGGCGCTGCACTGCGAGCAACACACACTTCATTGGGACTGCTCGTGCAGAAAAAAAAACACTAAAACACGCTCAGTTTGTATCTGCACATGCTCCGCAGGCTTAGTCATTTCTGCAGTGGGAGTGTGCTGATATGGAGCAGCACCGTGGGCTACAGAGGTTATGAGCTCTCCGTTCCTCTTTCATTTTACCGTCATAAAGCAGCCAGAATAAGCCTGCTCTGCGCGGACGGGCCGCTGCCGGCCCACTGTTCGCCGAAATGTTTCTGGAAACCAAGGCTTTCCCACGGGGACATGTGCCAATCACAAACACGGCCAATCGCAAACGCAGCCAAATGCAAAGAGAGCCAATCACATAGGCAGGACAGCCAACGCTGCCAATCATAAAGACAGCCAATCACATAGGCAGGACAGCCAACGCTGCCAATCATAAAGACAGCCAATCACATAGGCAGGACAGCCAACGCTGCCAATCATAAAGACAGCCAATCACATAGGCAGGACAGCCAACGCTGCCAATCATAAAGACAGCCAATCACATAGGCAGGACAGCCAACGCTGCCAATCATAAAGACAGCCAATCACATAGGCAGGACAGCCAACGCAGCCAATCACCAAGGCAGAACAGCCAACACTGCCAATCACAAAGACAGGACAGCCAACACAGCTTGTACGAAAACTGAATTTCCACACATTCTGCAAGTAATACATTATCCTTTGTACAAGCAGCCAGTAGAGCCAAAATTGAATTCATCCTCAGAATTGAATATACTGCTATATAACTGTAAAAAAAAAAGAAAAAGTCCTGACTCTGGCTTACACTGCAGCCAACAGGACGGCCCCCGCCTACCTACAGGACATAATTCAACCCTACATGCCAGCTGGAACACTCTGCACTGCTGCAGCAGGGCGCCTTGCACCCCCTCCCATCCGGGTGAATGGTTCTCGCTCGTCCCAACCACGGAGCTTCTCCACCCTAGCGCCCCAATGGTCGAAAGACCTCCCAGTTCCTCTAAAATTATATTGTGTGTGTGTGTGTGTGTGTATTGGTGCGTGTGCATGCGTCTGGCATTTGCATTCAAAATGCATTTTCATACTTCGCATTCAATAAAAAACCGATTCAAAGAGAACAAAGCGCGCCGCAGCCAAAGCAGTGAAACAGTAATCCACACGACAACGCTGAGATTCAGACAGAAACACGACCATCGGCACGCAGCTTAAACCAGGGAAACAAACAATGGGGAGGGGGGGGAGAAAAAACACGCTCAGGGGAACAAAGAAATGATAACTCCACACAGGTCGAGCGCTTATTGTGTCGTTGGCAGCAGAAACAGATGCTGTAATTACGCTTGGTGTGACAGAGGCGGGCCAAGGCCGCGCTACGGTAAAATTAGCGCTGGCATTTATCGGTGACGCACGGCCCGCCATCGACAGAGGGGGCAGCCAAACGCCCAAGAGACGGCGGAGTTTACGGAGTTGGCGGGTGCACTTTGAGTCAGCTAGAAACGGGGGGGGGGGCTGCCTTTAATTAAAAAGCCCGTAAGTCACCGGGGGTGGGGGTGGGGGTGGGGGCGGAGGGGGGGGGGCACCGATCGCCGTGGGAACCTGGTGCACACCCAGCCAGTCTCTACAACCGCAAAACAACACCAACAGCAGGAAGCCAGCCTGTGATGTTCCGAGCCCAAACCGTCTCAATGGAGGCCACCTGTCTTTGTTTTTTTTTTTTGGTTTTTTTTGCTTCTTTCATTTATTTTACTGCCAAATGATTGCAATGGAATGCAAATAACTTTAACTCGTGCAGCAAAATAGTTTTTTTTGCTTCCGAGAGACAAACCAGGAAAACTGAGGGAACCCTTAAAGCCGCAGACTGCGAAATATTTCTCCGACAGATCGCCCTTCAGGACGAGGTCACGGACCGCGTCTGACCGCGAACAGGCCGGCAGTTACGCTACGCAGCAGCGCGGTCGTTTGAAGACCGGCAATTAGCTCTGACCGTCAGGAAAGCAGGGGTTTCCATGGCAACGGACCCCGCGCTGCAGAAGGAAGAGCTGTGAATGCACAGCAGCCTCAGCCAATCAAGACTTCACCAGATGAGTTACCGCTCATAGCATCCAATCACACGCACACACACAAACACACACATACATACACACACACACACACACACACACACATGCCCTCTCTCTCTCTCACACACACACACACACACACACCACACATGCTCTCACACACAAACACACGCACACACATACATACATACACAGGCACACATACACACACATATGCCCCCTCTCTCTCTCACACACACACATACATACATGCCCTCTCTCTCACACACACACACACACACACACACACACACACCACACGTGCTCTCACACAAACACATACGCTCTCTCTCTCTCACACATTCACACACACAAACACACACACATACACACACTTACACTCGCCCTCTCGCTCTCACAGACACACGCATACATACACACACACACACTCACACACTCTCTTCTCTCTCTCTCTCTCTCTCACAGACACACACACTCACAGACACACAAGTTTCTGAAAAGCTTCAATAAATCTGGATGCTGAGCCGCATGAACTGTTGCTTCTTTGCAACCACAAGAAGCACATGACCTTGGAGAGAACACTGGATTCAGCTCCTGGCCAAAATGTGGAGATGTACTGTGAAACATCAGCACCGGGAAACAGCAGGCGGAAAAGCTGCAAGGGTCTCTGGGTTTGTGAGCCGTACGAGGGCTGGCTGAGGTAAAGCATTCATTTAAAAAAATTAAAAAAATAAAAAAACGTGAGATTTTTAAAGCTATATTAGGCTTACAGAAATATAGAAACAAACAGTATAGCATCTATTAGCCATGTTAGGGTCCAATTTAGGTCTGGAACAGTGGTCTCCAACGGTTCAAAGGCTGTGCCACATCGAGATTCAAACCAGCAACCTCTTTTGTTCAGAATTTCAGTTTCTGTAACACTGCTGCCCAAAAACACGGAAGTCACATGACATTCTGACAGATGAACACGGGGTTGAGGCGAACGCCGGACGTACCTTGAGAATCTCTAGAGTACACAGACTGCAGTGTTTTGCAATATGTTCTGAGAACACTGCTGTGTCCGCCTAACATGAAGCTGAAATGCACTGCAAATGTATGCATCTTATGAATATTCATGAAGGCATATGACCTATGGACGTGTCCCACGGCATCTGAATTCATGAGTATTCATAAACTATGACGTGACGCTGGAAACTCCTGTAATGGAGAACGGATGGAAAGGATGCAGGAACTGACCATCTGGTCGCTACACAGAAGCTGGGGCTATATGTTCAATGACCCTCATTAAAACTTTTTTGAGCAGGTGTTGGCGGTGGGGAGCTTACTCCAGTAAGTGATGTACAAACGGCCGATGAACATCGCTACATTGTCACCAAAACTCCATTATCAATCGACTTAACGCCGTGACTCATAAAATGTAAAATTACTTTAGTAGGTGGCATCTTTGTAGTCCGCTCGGTTTGCAGAATGTAGGCACGGAAACAATGCAATTGCGTCCATCAAACTTTCAACAAATGTGTGGTCTGCGATTTTATTTCTTTTAAGGCTAGGCTAGTCGATGAATTTACACTTCGCAAAAGGCAATTACATGAGATGAGAAAGCTTTCTAATCACATTGTCATGACAACTCAGCCAGCCATGGGGTCAAAGTTCAATACAAATCAAGCCGCCAGAACCAGCGGCAGAAGAGGAAAATATGAAGAAAATTTGTAATTGGGGGGGGGGGGTGGAGATTATGATGCTTATATGCCATCATCAGTTCAGCATCAGCCTCGACATAGCATCTCGCACACACAGAGGAGATCACCCCTCAAAATTCTCCGAAACGCTGCCCCAGGTGTGACTGCTAACCGGCGTTGCTGGCTTTGGAAAAAATAAATAAATAAAAATATCGGACTACAACCAGAAAGCCAGCCTCTTTTTTCTGTGTGCAGGCGGCAAAGCTGACACCTCTGATGTGGGAATTAGAGGAACTTAAATCCAGCGTGGAGTCAAACACGTTCCTCAGTACCAAACAGGAAGTCGAGGATAGGGAACAGGAAGTCGAGGATAGGGAACAGGAAGTCGAGGATAGGGAACAGGAAGTCCAGAATAGGTATTCAACATGCAGAGACACGAAAATAACTCCTCTTTACCCTCACTTTGACCTCAAAGCAGACATCGGGCACAGGACGAGTGACGGACACTCGCTCTTCCCCAATGTGACATGACACGCGATGCCACCTGGCTCAGTGCCACCCGGCTGCACTAAAATTCCCACACTAATCCTTATTCATAATTTATTAACACGTTACAGCATGGTAATGAAGCCGTTATGCACTATTCAAGAAGGAACTCTGCACGGAGGTGTCAGAACTGCACGCAGACACAAGGACAGAGGAGCACGGGCACACCTCAGCACATGTCAGCTGGTCAGTTAACCTCCACCGACAGACATAACAATAAAACACATTCATTATTAAAATGCAGTACAGGTGTATGACACGGTCCTCTGGGTTCTGTGAGGAGCTCGCTCAGGTGTGTGTGGGTGTGTCTGTGTGTGGGGGGGGGGGTGCAGAGTCTCGGAGCAGGTTGCCAGGTGAGCGGATCCAGTTTAATGCCAGACAGTCATCTTTTGGTATTTATCACCATGGAGACAAAGCGGGCAGAGTTTCTGTCCCCCCGAAACCTAATTCATTCTGTCAGAAAACTCAGACTGCCCTGACTTCCCTCTGCAGCGACAGGGAACGGTCTGCTTTCAGCATACAGGAGAAGAACTTAACACTGAGCTCTCACAGACAGGCGGTGTTGAGCTGAACACAGTGCTCTCACAGACGGGACATGGCTGAGCTTAGCACTGCTCTCACAGACAGGACGGTGTTGAGCTGAACATTAGACTCACAGACAGTGTTCAGCTCAACACCGTCCTATCTTCTCGCAAACAGGACGGTGTTGAGCTGAACACTATTCTCTCGCAAACAGGACGGTGTTGAGCTGAACACTATCCTCTCGCAAACAGGATGGTGTTGAGGCAAACTCTATCCTCTCACAAACAGGATTGTGTTGAGCCTTAAGATCTTCACCTGAAGCCAGACAGTTCCAGATTGCAGCCAAAAGCCTCTTTTCTTGAGTTGAGGAAACAGTACAGATCATGACCTGGTCTGCTGTTCTGACACTATTAAGAAAAAAGTACTAAGAAAAAAAGGAAACTGCACAGGAGTCTAAACTGTGACACCTCTTAAGCTATCCTACGAGAGCCCCAACAATTTTTTCGGGATCCTAAATTTTTCTTTATGATTCTAAAAGGTCTAACAAAAGTCCAAGGACAATTTCAGCAGAGGAAAAAAGTGGGAAAATCCATCTCTCCACTGGGCATTTGAACAAGCGTTTGAAAGACAGCATTTTTAACACAGACAGAGATGCAATCTGACATTTTTTTTCCCCCTCAGTTCTTGGAAACCGATATTGTATAAGATGGAACAGCAGGAGGTAAATATCCTCCAAATGCACATCTGACCTAAATGAAAGAGAGAAGGAGAGAAAGCAGAGAGACAGCAGAGAAAGAGAGAAAGCAGAGAGAGAGCAGAGAAAGAGAGAAAGCAGGATTTATGTAACTGAAAAGCCTGAACGTGCCACAGAAATAAAAGTGGAGCAGAGAAGCAGGCTGGGCTTATATAACAGGATTAATGAGCTGGCTGGCTAATAGGCCTATAGCACAGAGATACACAGCTAATATAGCACAGAGATACACAGCTAATAGAGCACAGAGATACACAGCTATAGATATAGCACAGAGATACACAGCTAATAGAGCACAGAGATACACAGCTAGAGATACAGCACAGCGAAATACAGCTAGAGATATAGCACAGCGAAATACAGCTAGAGATATAGCACAGAGATACACAGCTAATAGAGCACAGAGATACACAGCTATAGATATAGCACAGAGATACACAGCTATAGAAACAGCACAAAGATACACAACTATAGATACAGCACAGAGATACATAGCTATAGATACAGCACAGAGATACACAGCTATAGAAACAGCACAAAGATACACAACTATAGATACAGCACAGCGGAGCACAGCTGTAGATACAGCACAGAGATACACAGCTATAGATACAGAACAGCGAAACACAGCTAGAGATACAGCACTGCAAAACACAGCTAGAGATACAGCACAGAGATACACAGCTAGAGATACAGCACAGCTACTGCAGGGCTACACAGCAGCTACAGGACCAGCTACATCACAGCACCAGCTACAGAACAGACACAGCACAGCTACAGCTACAGAACAGACACAGCTACTTAACAGCTGCAGAACAGCACAGTTACAACACAGCTAAAGCCACTTGCCTATTGAGGAAGGTCAGGTCAGAGATAGGGAGTGTCAAGTATCAGATTTTTACATGATTAATCATGAAATACTGATTTTCTGATTTTATATGACTCTCGGCCTTTATTTCGTGTGCGCGCGCGTGTGTGTGTGTGTGTGTGTGGTTCGACTGGGAGTGGGTGGGTTGGGTTGGGCTCGGCCAGCCAGGACAGGTTGGGCTGGACCACATGCCCCCCTCCCTACCCCCGACCTCCAAAAACAGCCTTTTCCATCAGTTAAGAGCGTTAGAGCGAAACTCACAGCTCTACAAACATCCTGCCGTGTGTCAGAGGGCCACAGTACCACACCCATGACCTCTGACCTTTGCCCTTTCCGCAGCTAATGTGAAAAGTCACAGGGTTTTTACAGTTAAACCCCAGTGTGAGTCACAGAGCATGAATAACAGCTCCAGGGGAAAAAGCATGTAGATGTAAACGGTCTAATCTGCATAATAGAAGCTGTGTAAATTGATTCAGACGGGTTATGTATGGTAATATATGCGCCGTGCGATGGAAATGTGCTCGGTTTGTGGGAACACACAGAGAGAGGCCGTATCCCCGCTCTGATACTCTAATGGAGCGAAGGGTTCAGTCGCTGGGTAACTGCAGCATTGCAGACCCTGAAAAGGAGGAAGGCAGGACCATCCCAAATAAAACGGCCCTCGCGTTTCTTAACGAACGAGCCCCCCGTCGACGGGGCGATCGAACGGTCGCGTCGCCACCGTCGCCGCGACCGTCATTCCTCCCCCCCATCTGCAGCTCAGACCCGACGCAGCCGCGCAAAAGGAAACCAAACGAGTAATCTGTATAATAAGCTCTGGTTAGCGAGGCGCTCAACTCTTCTGCGCGCTGTTTGCCCAGATTAATGCCTCAGGATGTACCGAACGGCTCAGGAGGACAGGGAGCAGCACTGCCAGGGCAGCAGTGTAGCGTAACGGGTAAGGAGCTGGTCTTGTAACCTAAAGGTCACGGGTTCGATTCCCAGGTAGAACACTGCAGTTGAGCAAGGTACTTAACCTGCATTGCTTCAGTACATATCCAGCTGTGTAAATGAATGCAATGTAAATGTTATGTAAATGTTGTGCAAGCTGCTCAGGATAAGAGGCTCTGCTAAACGCCTGTAATGTGATGTAAAATGGTGCCCAGCGTTTGGTTTGTTATGGACAGGAAAGCTGAATATAAAACAACAGCCTCTCAGCAGTGAAGCTCAAATTTGCAAAACTAATTTGACCAAAAAAAAGAAAAAAGATCCGTTGGTTGTATGAAAACACAGCGCTAAACCTTCAAAGGGTTCACCGAGGTCATTATCAAATAAAACACCATACAACCTTCACCTCAGGGGGGTGAAGTCATCAAAGTCAGCCAGTTTGCTTTGATAGTACTCTCCCACATGATGGTTCCCTCTTTAGTTAGGCGAAGCAAGTAGGCTCAAGCAGTCTCCCTTCCTATCAGGAGAGTAACAGGCATATTCAACCAGGACTGGAGTTAAATCGGCAGACACAGCGCCCCCTGTAGGACTGGAGTTAAACCTGCAGATGCTGCGGCCCTCCAGGACTGGAGTTAAACCTGCAGACACTGCAACCCTCCAGGACTGGAGTTAAACCCGCAGACGCTGCAGACCTCCAGGACTGGAGTTAAACCAGCAGACGCTGCGGCCCTCCAGGACTGGAGTTAAACCTGCAGACACTGCGGCCCTCCAGGACTGGAGTTAAACCTGCAGACACTGCAACCCTCCAGGACTGGAAGTGGTGCATGCTGGGACTGCGGTGGGCGGGGCCTCGGCCTGACCTGTGACCGGCGCCTCGATGTCCAGCAGATTCTTCTCGGCTCGCAGGATGGCGGCGCCGTCGGAGATGAGACGCAGGGCCACGCCCTCTTCCACGCGCCCCTCCTTGGTCAGGTGGGCCTTCAGGACGTCCACCTTGGGCTTCCCCTCGCTGTCGAAAACCTCCTTACCCGTCAGGCGGTGGTTGGGAGGGAACGGGACGGCTGCGGGATCAGACAAAAATAAAAATGAATAAAGGAGAACACAGGAGCCTCACACCGCTGCTCTACGAAGCCGAGAGACGAGCAACAAAACTACTGAAAGAGAAAGAGAAAAGCCACGCGCTGTAATGGCATTCGCCAGGCACCAGGGGGCAGCGCATCAGCCAGTGACAGAGATTAAAATGCTTCTGTTCTGCCCTGGCCTGCACTGGCCTGGTCTGAGTGTGTGTGTTTTTGTGAAGGCCTTTCCTGGAAACTAGGCCCATATCCCAATATCAGGAGAGGATTATAACACACGCATTTCACACTCTCACTAGAGCCCATTCACCGAGCCCATCGCCTCTGGCACCCAGAGTATCTCGGTCAATCAACGTCAGAAATGCACACCACAGAAGAAGAAAACATGACTTGCATTACACACCACAGAAGAAGAAAACACAACTTGTATTACATATCCATATTTTATCAGTGTTATATTTAAAAACTGGTTCTTGATACTGACATACACAAGTCTGTTTACAAGATTTCATGAATTTTATTCACCACTGGAATTCATGCTTGCCACCATCTCATAAGACAAATTAAAACAAACAACCACAGGAACATAAAAACGGACAATAAGTAACATAACATAACATAACAATGACAAGAACAGGCCATTGAGTCCAACAATGCTCGCCATTTTCCTGACTAAATTAGTGCTCTAATAGTATCTAAGCAGAAGGTTAAAATTCAATTGCTCGGTTGTTCGTAATCGTTCCACTGTTTTCATATTTGAGGAGAAGAGCAGAAGAAAAGGAGGGGAATCCCCTCCCGGAAAGGGCGGCTGTGTCTGCAGTCTGTCTCTCCATCACTTACACTGGCTCAGTTAGACAATTAGCAGTGTGCAAAGAAGGCTCACTAGATTAGACCACAGTAAATCATTTCATATTGGTACAAAAAAACAGCTTGTCATTAGTTTATTAATACATGTGGGAAGAATGTCAGCTGATGCATGTAATTGGGTTAATTAAATAATAATAAGAGTGGAAATTAGCATGAAATCCAGAAACAGAAACAGCCCTCAATCCCCCCCCCCCCCCCCCCCACCGCCCCTTCCACTGACAGACAAACCTGGCAAATTTAAACCTGCCCATTTAAACGAACAGATAAACAGTAAAAACGTTTTTTTGTTTGGTAAGACGAGCACCATACATTTAGCAACAGTCATTGTGAAGGGCAATTTTCCAGTGTGCGTGTGTGTGTGTGTGTGTGTGTGCGCGTGTGTGTGTGTGTGTGTGTGCGTGTGTGTGTGTGTGCGTGCGTGTGTATGTGTGTGCGCATGCGGCAAACCGAATGCACAAAGGAAACACAAACATAACTCCACGCGCGACATCTTGAGAGTTTCAAGCGAGCTCTAATTAAGAGACACATGTTGAGCGAGCGCGGAGAGCCACACCGCCGATGCATTTCAGAGGGAGACGGCAAACGCTCCTCATTAAGAGACAGCACTGCCAAATTATTCTATCTGCGGCTCTGCCGGGGAAAGACCTGCACAGTCAAATCGGGACTGATCACTGCGTGTGTACAACAGCATCCTCTGCAAACACCAGGACCTCCTGGCTTTAAGGTCATGCATGCTAATCCACAGTTTTCTGGAAGACAGTTTTTTTTGAAGATGTGACTATATGAGGTATTATTGAAATGAAGAGAGGGATGGATGGCATTCCAGTCGTGGAGGAGGGAGGTATGGAGTGATGGGGGGGGGGGGGGGGGGGTCAGGTAGTGGTGGAAGGTACAGGCGCTGTTTTCCCATAATTCCTGTGCGCCACATACGACACGTCAAAACTCGTCATGTACAGAAGAAAGCAGTCCTCCAGAACTGGGACGGGGGGGGGGGCAACAAAAGGCACTGTCTAGACCAGGGGTGGGCAATTCGGGTCGTGCAAGGCCTCTGTGTTTTCGTTTCCACCAATTACCCTGTAAATGAGCTATACACCCCACCCGTGGTTCACTCGTAGACCAGATCACAGTGAAACGTTTCATATGGAGACACGAGAGCGGTCTGCGGCTGCCGTTCACGCGCTAACGGAGAAGTGCAGCCGGAATGTCAGACGCCGTAAACGTTGGGGTTAATTTCGTAATTAAGGCCAAAAACTGGCGTGAAATCCAGAAACAGACACGGCCCTCCTTTACCGCCTCCGGCCCGGGCGGGGTACCCTGGCGAAGGACGGTTACGAGCCTCAGACAGCGCTGGGGCTCAGAGCACAGCTCCAGAGTCTCGCAGTGTCGCCCGGGGAACTGCAGTCCGTCTGGTTTACGAGGAGCTCTGCAGCACGAGCGTGACTGTGCATCCCGAACCGGGCCGGAGAAACTGTTTAATAAAGACTGCGAAGAGTCAACCTGCGCTGGATCCTGCACCTGCGCTGGATTCTGCCCCTGCGCTGGATTCTGCCCCTGCGCTGGATTCTGCCCCTGCGCTGGATTCTGCCCCTGCGCTGGACCCTGCACCTGCGCTGGACCCTGCACCTGCGCTGGATTCTGCCCCTGCGCTGGACCCTGCACCTGCGCTGCTCCTTCTCAGGAGCTCTGATGAAGGTTACCTGCTGCGTCTGGATGACGGTGCTGCACTCGTTCTCTCAAACATTTCTTTAGCCCGCCAGGAATCCCTTTCTCACAGAATGAGGGAGGACCTGTCCTTCTGCACCCCTGAGCACGGTTAGGGACCGGGGTAAAAGGACACATACGGAAAGGTCACCTGTACCTGTGGCCTACGCCGTGGAGCGGTTTAATGAGACTCAGTGAGGGAACCAGGGGGGCGGGGGAACTGGGGGGGAGGAAGAACCAGGGGGGCGGGGGAACTGCGGGGGAGAGGGAACCAGGGGGGAGGGGGAACCAGGGGGGCGAAGGCGAACTCTGCCCCAAGTGAAATTGCAGGATCATAATCCCTCTCCAACGCCTGCCCTGATATTAGTCATCTGAATAAACAAAACAGAAGTTAATTAACACAGTGACATTTGCTTTGATGGACTGTGGAAAGGACGCTTTTACTAATCCAGACAGGGACAGTATATTAGTCTGCAGGCTTAAATCTCAGGGGCTACGGCAAACCAGGAAGAGCCCAGCCTGATTAACCTTTCACCTTTCCCTCTGTGATACCTCTCTGTGCTTCACTGTTTTACAGCAGGCCAGACACAGCTCAAAACACAGAGCACAGGACACAGGGCACTCCGCAAGGGGTACAGACTACCAAGGATACAGACCACACTGAGGATACAGACTACTGAGGACAGATACCGCTACATATACAAACCACCAGGGATACAGACTGCCAGGGGTACAGACTACCAAGGATATAGACCACTGAGAATACAGACCACCACGCATACAGACACAAACGACAAGGGATACAGACTGCCAGGGATACAGACTGCCAGGGGTACAGACTACCAAGGATACAGACCGCCAGGGATACAGACCACTAAGGACATAGACCACCGGGGATACAAACCACTGAGGATACAGACCACCAGGCATACAGGCCACACTGAGGACACAGACCACTGAGGACAGGTACCGCTACAGATACAAACCACCAGGGATACAGACCGCCAAGGATACAGACTGCCAGGGGTACAGACCACCAGGCATACAGACCACTGGGGATACAGACCACTGGGGATAGAGACCGCTACAGATACAGACCGCCAAGCATACAGGCCTCTTAGTGGACAGTACACCGGTTATGCCAATTAGTTCCCCTGAGGCAGAAACAAGCCTACTTTCATTAGCAGGAAGTGGTTTTATACAACAAAGAAAGAGCCCTGCAAGATTATTGCAGTGCTAGGCAAACGCGTTTTATTCGTCTGTGACTGTAATGCAAAGGGAAAAAAAATAGGCCTAATCCAGTTGGTACAGAACCAATATAAGAGGCAATAGATTTAGCTCCCGGAAATTCCTGCTGATTTAATCAAGAGGAACCTGAATACAGGCCAGGCACTTCTGCTGGGCTAGCTGCAGAGCTCCCACACACTGGAGAAATTTCATTAGCAAACACCAGAGCACCTCGCAGCAAGCAGGAAGGCAGTCACGCATTCACCTCCATGTTTAACCCACCTGGTCTTCCCCCTCCCCCCCAATGGGCCTGATGCATATGACATGAGAAAGACAAAAAGTAAGAAATCCCACACATCTCCCATAATGCACTGCAGCAGGATTCTCACGGAAGCCTGCTGAATTTTGAGTGACGGGGAGGAGAGGCACAGATGCTTCCAAATACAGAAAAGAGGCAGAATGGATGGACAACCGAGGTAGAACAAACAGGAGGACAGATCAGGACCTTTACCTCTGGAGAGGTGAACCTGTGGTTGCAGGTTTCATTCTCAGGTGAGGCACTGCCACTGTGCCATTAAGAAAGGCGCTTAACCTGAATGCCCTGAGCAAATATCCAGCTGTTCAATGAACTGCATGTAAAACTAAAGTCTGACTACAGTCACTGTTAATATCCCTGTACAATATTAAAACACTGACCCAGTATGATCACATTCTCCAGTTTCTGTCCACGGCTCATTTTCAAGGTAATAATGGGAAGCTCTGCAGCAGGTAACAGGATTCAGCATTTAGCCGTCACACAGTACTGGCCTGTATTATCAGCAGCGCGTCCACCGTAATTGAACACGTTAACACGTTTTTCTTCTTCCCCCCACCAATTCGCAAAGGTGCCATTTTGGCTCGACAGCTGCAGCAGCGGCAACAGTTTCCCGTGAAGCTAATTGGAAGGAGGCCGTTACCCAGGACAACCAATCTCACCCCAGGTCTCTTCTCCTCTGCTAATCAAACATTAGCCAGCGGTAATGAAGCAGCGGAGGCCAGACTGTGGGAGAAGCGGAGGGCAAGGCGAGGGGGGGGGGCGAGGTGAGGGGGGGGGGGGCGAACCCATCGACACTTTGACCTTTTAAACTGACTGCACAGAAGCTCGGGGCATCCGTTTTGTTGGAACGTGCCGGTTTTCCGAACAGTAGCTCTGGCTCTGTGTGATGTCAGTATGACGCAGTGCCTATAGGTCAACTCCTTAGACCACTCAGACCACCGCTGCCCAGCCCTGCTCCTGGAGGTCTACCGTCACGCAGCTTTTCGTTTCAACCCCAATTTGGCACACCTGACCCCACCAATTAGCAGCTCAGAGATCTCTGGCTGTTGAGTGGGGAGTGCTAAGTTTGGGTTGGAGTAAATACCTCCAGGATCCGTCCGGCACAATGCAAAAAATAAAAAAACAGAACACAGCTTCTCATAGAAACATCTACTGAGACTGAAAATGCACGGAGGCTAAATTTCGATCACTTAAATTTGAATTCTATATCACTTACAGTACAGATCAGGGCTGTCAAACCCTGCTTCTGAAGAGCGGCGCAGGTTTAATAACGTTAATAAGCACGTAATTAATCAATTAAAGCACTTTGTCACATGGTAACTGACCTCAGCTTGTTTCCCGGGGCTGACCTGGCTGTTGATTTTAATCAGAGAGCAAACCCCACACACCCAGCAGCTCTTTAAATGCCACACAGAAAAACAAAGTTCTGGGGTAAAGAAAGGCCTACTTTGGGAAACAGCCAAGGAGGCGTAATATTTCAGTGTGTTTGGGGAGTACAGAGGGGGAGGGCACTACGAGCCCATTAAAAAGATGAGGTGTAAAGTACGGAAGCAGAGTTCCTTAATTATTAAAACCATCCATTAGAACAGTCAGCAAAGCCTTTATTGTACCAAACAGCAGAGTGCATTACAGCAGTTATTGATTCTTTCGCTGTGAAAATATTCATAGAAAATTTGAGAAGATATTGATTTTTTTTTTTTTCCCCCCTCTGTGAATATACTCAGCAAACGCTTACAACAGCAGAAAGGGCACGCATACAAATAACGACTCCTCCTATTTCCACATACGATTATTCAACTGAAACCGTGGATATTATAGCATGATATAGTGTGCGACGCTCACCGCTACATGTATTATTAAACAGCCCTCCGGGTCGCGGTAACTCATTTCTTTTACTAATTAAACGTCCAATGTCTTGTTTTTTTTTTCCCGAGCAACGTTCTTTAAATTCCGCCGACAGTTTCTTCCCGGCCCCATCGCGGTTTACGGTAATGACCGCCATTCGCGGCTCGTGCGCCGGGGCCACCGCGGGAGCAGCGGCGTGATTAGATTCACATCATCTCATTCCGTGGGCTCCGCGGGCCGCCAGCGCGGGAACAGCGCGTAGATTAAGATAATTAATCTGTTCCTTTTAAACCGAACCCCGCTACGCCGCGCCTCCACAAACTCGCGGGACTGCGTCCGCGGTTCCGGGGAAAATGGCTCGTTTGCGGCGCTTCCTGGGTACCAGAGGGAGGTTTTTAATTACGCAACGGCCGTATTAATCGCAGTTGATTTGGCTGAGGCGTGACCGGAGAGGAGAATACTTCTGGTGTGTTCTCTACTCGCCTTCTGCGCGCATAAACGCAGATTTTAGTCGCATTTTAGCGCAGACTGAGTGTTTTATTAAGGGCGTAATTTAAAAAGTGTATTCGCTCAGTGCCTTAAACCAAACCTATTAAGGAGGCGTAAACTTATCATGCTCAAATTTTACGTGCGTAATGCTACACACGCGCATAACCTTATATGCATTTAACACTGAGTTTAACTCGAGGACTGCAGACTGAGTTTAACTCAGACTTGTATATCGGTTGAGAGTCGGTTGCCCTACGGACTCCAACAACACCGTTTCACCCAATAATAATGAATCTGAATTATGAAACATTAAACGTACAGCCAAAGCTAAGTGTACAATACCCAGAGTAAAAATGTGTCCTGATGCTTAATATTTCATTATTAATATTTCATTTCATCAATTTAAATATGTTTAGGGGCGGCACAAAGCTGTTGGATAAACAGCCTGTATATCCAACGGGTGGAGTATCTTCACAAATGGAGATTGAAACTCTGTAATTCCCAACGGAAGACTAAAGTTGTCAAATCGACCAATTAAAACACAGAATTATGCGCATAATACATGAGAATTAAGTGGCGTTCATTAAAAACTGAACAATATCAAAGCTGAGAGGCAAAAAGGCCAAAAGCTATTTTTAAATCAAACAAATTATAATACTGAAGCAACATCTCCTCCTGGTCATTTGCATTCTTGTAGGCAAATGACACTCAGGTGAACACACAAGCAAAGACACAGGCAAACACAGGTAAGTACACAGGTGAAGACACAGCCGTTGCAGGTACACACAGGTGCACACAAGTATGAGCAGTTATGCACAGGAATGCACAGGTGCACACAGGTACATTCAGGTGCACACAGGAACGCACAGGTACACACAGGTACGAGCAGTTAAGCACAGGAATGCACAGGTACACACAGGTACGAGCAGTTATGCACAGGAATGCACAGGTACACACAGGTACGAGCAGTTATGCACAGGAATGCACAGGTACGAGCAGTTATGCACAGGAATGCACAGGTACACACAGGCATGATCAGTTAAGCACAGGAAGACGCAGATATGTACAGGTGTGCAGGGGGTTAGCTGCGATTAACCCACTGTGAGCGCTGTGCTTTTATAATGACAGCCGGCCTCCAAACGCAGAAAGTGCGCTCTCAACTCTGAGCCCATCGAACACCGCAGACCCGCTTCCGCCCGTCGCTGGTGCGCTCCCCGATCGGCAGCAGGTCCACTTCCTCTTCAAGCGCCTCGAACGCGGAGCGGATCCGTCTCCTGCGCGCGGCTCGCATCGACGCTTCCCAAACGTCAAAAATAAACGGGCGCCGCGGCGAGACAAAGATCGAGCGCCGGTCCCGTCCTCACGGCCGAGAGAGAGAGAGAACTCCTGCGCCCCCAGAAATTAACCGCGGCAGTTAGTCTGATTACTCTTAATTATACCAATTATAATTCATAATTAAATAAATTGGTTGCCTAATTAATTCTGACGCAGTCGACTAAAATGGGGACCCCCCACACAGCTGTTAATACTGCACCCCCGCTCACAAAACGACAGCTGGACTGGAAGGTATTTAAAGGGCCAGCGTCCCAGGACTGCACTGACCCAGCGTACTGTAAGTACGGATACCTGTGGGATACCTGTGTGTGATGTCATAAGTCTGTGTGTGATGTCATAAGTGCCGTTTCCCAGCGACAGGTTCTCTCGCGCTCCTCGGGCGGCCATCGCAGCGTGACTGAACCCCACTTCTCTGATCTCCTCGACACGACACGACAACAGAGAAATCACCAACGCAGGCGTGCTGTGTCACCTGCGTTACCTGAGTTACCAACCAACATCCTCAAGATACATCATTATACTCCCACACACGGATACCCAGTTTATAAATATATCAGGAAGTTTGATGTGTTTACGTTTACGCGTAATGTGTGCTAACGTGCGAGTCCGAGGTGGGATTTGAACCCGAGCCTCTCACTCGTCCAAAGACTTCACACAGGCAAACGCATTATCGGCCAGCTAAACGCGAAATCTCTACGTGCCAAGGGCAACGTCGTTACCTTTGAATTTGAAGGTTGCATCGCCAGAGTGTTGTCACGGTAACCTGCCAGGAGACCGTCGCTTTGCCGCACCTCTACTGTGCTGCACTAGCGGACTAGCCGAGCTACACCGGCTAAAAAGGGTTAGAAGGTCAGAGGTCATGGCATGACGGCAAAAGTGCTTTGAAATATGACATTCCAGAAAGTCTCATTTAAGGGTACTTCCCGGCTTTCAGAGGCTAGCTTCAAGCACTATGTACATCAAAGGATGAGTAATCATTTTCCAGAGACGTTTCATGAAATAGCGCATTATGAAATACCGCAGGAACAGGAAATGCTTCTTTTTTTAAAACTTTCATTACAGTTCAGCTCAGGGTACCAAACCTGCAGCCTGAGGTTCCTTCAGACCTGCTCCGTCACAGTGATATGTGTGTGTGTGTGTGTGTGCGTGTGTATGTGTGTCTGTGTGTGTCTGTATGCGTGTGTGTGTGTGTGTGAGAGAGAGTGTGTGTGTCCGTGTGTGTGCTTGTGTGTGTATGCGCGCGAGTGTGAGAGAGTGTGTGCGTGTGTGTGTGTGTGTGAGTGTGTAAGTGTGTGTGAGTGTGTGCGTGTGTGAGAGTGTGTCTGTGCGTGCATGCATGCCTGTGCGTCCTTACAGTTTGTCAAAAACACAAACCGGCACTTATTTCCCTTCTCTCTCCCCAAATTTGGCACTCTTTTAAAGCACACCTCCTCCCGGTGTCCCACAGCAATATATTACAAACCTCATTCCATCACATCCCAGCCAGAGCAAAATTAAATTATCACGAAAACCAGAAACGGCAGCCAAAATGAGAGAAAAATGAGAGAGAGCACAATCATTTCTCTTCCGCGGCGGCAACAAGACGAACGCTTTGCGTTTCCTTTTCTCTGATCGATGAACGCAATCCCAAATATGGTACATCGTTACTTTGATGAATGTGAAGTTTTAAACTTCACAATAAACAGGTCTGCCTCGCAGGCAGTGAGCGCAGCCTCGGAAGCGTGCTGAAGAATGCGCCGTGCGTGCCCCAAAGGCAGACACACTTCATACTCACGCCACAGGAGAGAAAAGCCCTGTCATTCTTCTGCTGCTCATTTTTTTACATCCTATTTTTTTAAATTTATTTCTTTCTCCCACTCTGGAACAAAATGTTTCCCATTAGTACAGGTGACTGTCATTTACAGGACAAAAGCTGCAGTTTGCCATCTCTATGCTGAGCTATTCATGCCATCTCAAACTTTAGTTTTTATGACTTAAAACTTGTTTAATAGAAGGAAAACCTGGAGGCGATGCAGCCCCCCAGGACCTCAGTTTGAGATGCTTGCTGTGCAGAGTAACTGGGTTAAGTGCATACACTGCACCAAGCTTAATGACTGGGAAGCCCTATCAGCGATGGCATGGAGCAGCAATTTACAGATAGCCAGCAGTGTGTGAGTGTGTGTGTGTGTGTGTGTATATATATATGTGTGTGCGCGTACGTGGGTGTGCGTATGTGTGTGCGTGTGTGTGAGTGCGTATGTGCGTGTGTGTGTGTTTGTGTGCGTGTGTACGTGTGTGTGCATGTGTGCGTGTGTGCATGTGCGCATGTGTGCGTGTGTGTGAGTGCGTATGTGCGTGTGTGTGTGTTTGTGTGCGTGTGTACGTGTGTGTGCGTGTGTGCATGTGCGCGTGTGTGTGTGTGTGTGTGCACGTGTGTGTGTGTGTGTGTGTGCGTGTGTGTTTGTGTGTGTGTGTGTACTGAGAAGCTGAGCAGACTACAGCGGTCAGTCAGCGAATCCCAAACGCGATCCATCCGTCAGCCCATCGTAACGAGCCTCTCGTGCAGAAGAGCGTTCGCCCGTACCATGTGACCGCTCGGCCGTACCATGTGACCACAGGCGCCAGACTAGCGAGCGATGACGAGGGCACAGAGAGGGCGCTCTGGCGCCCAAACGGCCGTCCCACCGTGCCAGTCAGAGACGGGGAAACTCCGCTCTGCTCTGCCGACACCGGCCTTCCATTAAAAAATAATCATTAAAAAAAAAAAAAACGAAAGCAGAGGGAATTCTGGGGTTCTGGCAGAACATGGCGGAACGGCGGGATTCTGGCGGTTTGGCGGAACACGCATCAGCAGCTTCTCTCCCGCTTGGCCTCGCGTTCTACCGTGCGTTTTCCAGACCGACACCCTGACACAGGGCATTGTGGGTATAAAGTATCCATTCCGTAGCCTGTACACTCACTGGGGTGAAACTGCTGGTTCAAGGGTACCTACCACAAAAACTGACTGAGCATGTTGGTCATTACCACCTCACTCATACATGCAGAGCAGCTGAAGGGGGGGGGGGGGGGTCCAGGCAGGCCGAGCAGGTGGGCGGGGCAGCCAGGGCGGGGTGGGCAGGTGGGCAGGGCAGCCAGGGCGGGGTGGGCAGGTGGGTGGGGCAGCCAGGGCGGGGTGGGGCAGGTGGGTATGGTGAGCAGGGCTGGGTGGGCAGGGCCAGGCGGGGAGGGGGGAGGGGTGTGGGGTCGGGCAGGGTAGCCGGGGCAGGAGGGGCAACCCAGTGTTTCTCTTTCCTTCTTTTCCTTCTTCAAAGGGCTGCAACCTGACTGATCAATAATTCAAGAGCCGCTCACAGGCTGGGGGGGGGGGGGGCGCGGGGGGCGGGCGGGGGGAAGGAGGCTCTTCAGATTCACTTAAAGCTGAATGAATTCTCTCTGACTGGTTCTCGTAAACAAAATAGCGTCTCTCTCTCCCCTTCTCTCCCTCTCTCCCTCTCCCCCTCTCTCCCTCTCTCCCTCTCCCTCTCTCCCTCTCTCCCCCTCGCTCTCTCGCTCTCTCCCTCTTACTCTCTCTCTCTCTCCCTCTCCCTCTCTCCCTCTCAATTCAATTCAATTCAATTCAATTCAATAAGCTTTATTGGCATGGTAAGGGTACACTTACATTGCCAAAGCATTCACTCACATGACAAATATAACAGACAGGCAATAACAATTTAACTACAGTAAACAGAAAAAATATAAAATCCAGACAATCCACAGAAATAAAATTCTACATCTAGAACATAACACATACAAAGTGTCAATTAACTATAATAATGTTACTTTTCTGGTGTCAATGTTACTCCCTGTCCCTCAGTTTGTGGCAAGTGGCAATGTATTGTGCTGCCAAATCTACACATTCCCTTCTTTCTCCCAAAAGGAATGGCCTCTCCCCCTCCCCCTCCCCCTCCCCCTCCCCCTCCCCCTCCCTCTCCCTCTCCCTCTCTCCCTCTCTCCCCCTCTCTCTCTCTCTCTCTCTCTCTCTCTCTCTCTCTCTCTCTCTCTCTCTCTCTCTCTCTCTCTCTCTCTCTCTCTCTCTCTCTCTCTCTCTCTCCTCTCTCTCCTCTCTCTCTCTCTCTCTCTCTCTCTCTCTCTCTCTCTCTCTCTCTCTCTCTCTCTCTCTCTCTCTCTCTCTCTCTCTCTCTCTCTCTCTCTCTCTCTCTCTCTCTCTCTCTCTCTCTGGGGTGGAGAGCGGAGCGCAGGCGGCAGCGGGGTGGAGATGTGGAGCGCAGGCGGCAGCGGGGTGGAGATGTGGAGAGCGGAGCGCAGGCGGCAGTGGGGTGGAGATGTGGAGAGCGGAGCGCAGGCGGCAGTGGGGTGGAGATGTGGAGAGCGGAGCGCAGGCGGCAGTGGGGTGGAGATGTGGAGCGCAGGCGGCAGCGGGGTGGAGATGTGGAGAGCGGAGCGCAGGGGGCAGAGGGGGGGAGATGTGGAGCGCAGGCGGCAGCAGGGTGGAGATGTGGAGCGCAGGCGGCAGTGGGGGGGAGATGTGGAGCGCAGGCGGCAGCGGGGTGGAGATGTGGAGAGCGGAGCGCAGGCGGCAGTGGGGTGGAGATGTGGAGAGCGGAGCGCAGGCGGCAGTGGGGTGGAGATGTGGAGCGCAGGCGGCAGCAGGGTGGAGATGTGGAGCGCAGGCGGCAGCGGGGTGGAGATGTGGAGCGCAGGCGGCAGCAGGGTGGAGATGTGGAGGGCGGAGCGCAGGCGTCCAACGGGGCCTCTGCTGCCCCGCCCTTCGCCCTTTAAAGCCCACAGTCACTAGCCCTGCCGAGGGCAACAGCACAGTCCCACTGCAGCACAATTCACAGGAAATACAAGCTGGCTGAGACTCTACTGCACTACTGGCATTTAGCAAATACCCTTATCCAAAGCCACTTATATCACATTCTGCACAGTATCTGTATTATCATACCTAGCAGTCTTATTCAGCTGGATACATAAGGGAGCATCTCAGGTTATGTTTCTCGCTCAAGGCTAAAATGGCAGTGTTTTACCTGGGATTCAAACCTGCAGCCTCAAAAACATTTCCTCGCCCATTATACTGCACTGCCACCAAGATTGGTTCAAGCATTTGAAATTCCAGTTATAATAAAAGTAGAATAATATTTAAAAATGATATCCAGCCCGTCAAACATGATCAGAAAGTGCAACAGCCAGGCTAGCAAAGTGCTGTCGTGGCACGGCAGCGATGCCGCCGGCCCGCTGGCTGGTGAGGGAGACCACAGAGCGCCACTATGCCCAAACACAGCGCCGGGAGAAATCCATCAACAGCACCTTAATTACCACCATACACCGAACTGAGCAGGATCCCGTCTGAGTCTCCATCCCCGCAGAGCGACCGCGGAAGCGTGCTACGCAGGGCTCGGGCGTAAATTAAAACAGGCCTTGATTTGTCATCTCTGGGTATTCAGTGTGTCCCTGGCGCGTGTCCTCCCACACAGATACTCACGCCCACTCGAACCCCAAACGCGTGCCCATGTGACTCCCGCACATCTGCGCTTTCTCCGTCTTCCTGCTGCCGCTAGAGATCGGCTCTTATCCCAGCTGGAGATGACGATCAGCAGGGCTTACAAGAACAAGTGGAACACATTCACCAACCAAAATGAGTAACAATTCTCCCAATCTCTCTCACGACCAAAAACTTCAGGAACCCAAAAAAAGTTTTAAAAAATAATGTTTTTAAGTGCGTTGGAGAAGCCCATTGTCCCCTCTCTGCGTGGAAATGGCGGCTATATCGGGAAGCACTCGCGGGACCGCTACGCGGAGCGCGGCGCACTTTCCCGCTCAAAAAGGCGGAGAAGAGCGCGGGGGCGAGCCGGAGAGGGTCAGCTCAGCGCGTCCGGGGGGGCGAGCCGGAGAGGGTCAGCTCAGCGCGTCCGGGGGGGCGAGCCAGAGAGGGTCAGCTCAGCGCGCCCGCACCGAGGCGGAGGCGTGGGCGGAGGACCGGGGCGCTGCGGAAGCTCGGCGTTCCGAACTTCAGCACCTGCCCGCCTTCGACATTCCGATCCTACCCCGCATCACGACCCACTCAGGCCGAGAGAGTGAGAGAGAGAGAGAGAGAGAGAGAGAGGGCGAGAGAGAGAGAGAGAGAGAGAGAGAGAGAGAGAGAGAGAGAGAGAGAGAGAGAGAGAGAGAGAGAGAACACACTAGCCGTCAAAAGTTAACTCATGTTCTCGCTCTCTGTTTTCAGCGAAAATTAAGCAGTTTACCTTCTGTATGTAACCTCACAATGGCACAAGATAAGAAGCATATAGTCAGAGGTTAAAATGAACCTTTTTACTTCACAGGATAGCGGACTAAAGAATGAGAAAGAGGGAGGGGAAAAAAAAAAAGAGGGAAACATCTCGGCAGAGGGTACAGACAGACCAGCGTGTTTGATTGCTCGTACAGCGTCTCGTCCCTCCCCCACCCCCCCCCCAATCCGCAGGGAATTGCCCCCCCCCCAATCCACAGGGAATTGCCCCCATCAAGTAACCGCCCCAACTGCACAGGGAATACAAACTCCCGGGGGGTGGGGGGGGGGGGTGGGGGAATCACTGTTTATCTACACATGCATTTAGAACGCCACCTGTATCCAAGGAGACTGACAACGCTGTGCAAGTCAACAAGCAGGAACACAAATAGCACAATAACAACAAGCAGGCAACCGCTCAGCCAATCAGGGCCCACAACCACCGCTCACATGACCTACAGAAGAGAGCCCAATACCACATCACAACCAATCCCGTCAAGTGCCGATATAAAGCCCATATAAATCAGCATGACCTCTCCAATAAGCCATTTCTGAGACTCAAACGCACCTCCTGTTTAAACCCAGGATTAAACGGACAAGCCTCGGTTTAATGAGCTGAAGGAGGCACGACACTGCCCTGCTCTAAAAGCTGATATTCACAGAGGAAACCGCTCAGTCCTCTCTTCATAAAACAGATGAAACCGTGCCGACAGCTTGCTGGATATTTCATATGACACTGCGAGATGAAATCCTGTCAGTACTGTTGTGTAATATTTAATGAACAATAAAACACTCTGCTTTATTATCTTATTATAAATCCCCATCTTGTGGGACTGGTCTTATGTGGATGGCATTTACCAGTACCACCAGTAACCAGTCAGGTGCCTGTGTCACTCTTTCTGTATCGTCCCAAAAAAATGTGCATACACACACAGAAACGCGTGCACACACACACACAGAAACGCGTGCGCGCGCACACACACACACACACACAGAAACGCGCGCACACGCACACACATACAGAAACACACGCGCACACACACACAGAAACGCGCGCGTGCACACACAGAAACAGGCGTGCACACACACACACACAGAAACGCGCATGCGCACACGCACACACACAAAAACGTGTGCGCACATACGGACACTCGCAAACTGCGTTTTAGCAATCCTGTGTTAGATGGTTGGTTTTCATTAGAGGAGGCTTGCAATGAAAAGTATCAAAAGCCCCACACACCATAACACTAGGGACGGGGGGGGGGGGGGGGGGTTCAGAAGACCCCCTGGACCCAATCACTGAGCCACAGACCAAAAATAAATCAACACACCATCCCTTCTCATGATGCAACAGCGTGTAACACTAATATTCTTTCTTTTGTACGATCCCGCTGTACGCTTCCAGACCGAAACTCGAAAGATTCGCTAGACTAACTATTCAGCTCTTTACACTAACCAACCCATCAGCACACACAATACCACACGCCCAGCTCTTTACACTAACCAACCCATCAGCACACACAATACCACACGCTCAGCTCTTTACACTAACCAACCCATCAGCACACACAATACCACACGCCCAGCTCTTTACACTAACCAACCCATCAGCACACACAATACCACACGCTCAGGGCTTTACACTAACCAACCCATCAGCACACACACTACCACACGCTCAGCTCTTTACACTAACCAACCCATCAGCACACACAATACCACACGCTCAAGGCTTTACAGAGACTATTAATGACTAAAGACTCTTTTATTT
>NC_049205.1:63229490-63261990 GCF_013347855.1 Anguilla anguilla
GCGGAGCAGCAGATGCACGACCCCCCCCCCTCCCCACCCCCCCGTCCCCCCCAGTCCTGTCCCAGAGCAGACCCACAGGGGCAGGTGTGACAGGACCCCCCCTCAAAGCAGAGCAACTCAGAGTATACACCCCACGCCACCACCAAACTCGACCCAGGGAACCTGTTTATTTTAATCTAAAGGGGGGGCGGGGGTTGGGACAGGGCCTAAAAGCCAAGAGCCACTGAATCACACAAAAACATACATAATGCCAGATAATGCATGTGGTAATGGGAAAATAAAACACACTCAATGAAGCATAAACTTCAATTTCCCTATCCCACTTAAAAAAAAAAAAAGAGAGGAGGTATTTGGGGACAGTACAAAATGGGACGAGAAGGAATGGGGGGGCCGGGGGCGGTGGTGGGGGTGGAATCGAGCAGGAGGATATCGGGTTCCCCCCAAACCGCAGCTGAAGCAGCGTAAATAAACCCCTTAACCCCCCCAGGGGAGGGGACCCTGTCTGGCGGTCACGCCCGCCCCTCTCCTGCGGAGGCTCCTGATTGGTGGAGGTGCCAGGAGGCCCTCGGCCCCGCGGCTGGGGTGTGATCTCAGCACAGACACCGCCGTGCCGCGCAGAAGGGTTCTGCAGCCGCCAGCTACGCGCCGCACCAGAGGAGAGGGATTCTGTGCCGGGGGAGGAAGCGGATTAGACGCACGCCATGGCGATCCTGGCGGGTCTCGGGGACACGGGCCAGGGTCCCGAATAAGAGAGGATACTCCCTCTCATCCTGCGCGTCCCAGACCCCCCAAATTCAGCAGGACTACCCCAAGTTGCGCAAGTAGGCCCGATGTCCCCAAAAGGCCTGGTTTCCAGGGGGAGGTCTATAAGCGTAACACCGCCCTGCGTCTGTCCAAGCACTGCTGTATTTTCCACAAATTCTTGAGTTTGCACCGCGGAATTCTTCTCAGAAGTGCGATTACCCGCTAAACTTCAAACGGACTGACGGGGCAGCGGGGCATTAGAACCCCTAAAGTCTCCACTACGGGGGGGGGGGGGGGTGAGGGAGGGGGAGGTCAGAGGTGCACTTCTAAACCAGGCGTTTTCGATTTGTACTCACTGATAACCTACCACCTCTCTCCTGCTCAGTACAGGACCATGGGGCATTGGGTTCCGAAAGCGGACTGAAACGCCAAGATCAACGTCTGCTATTACACAACAACAAACAACAAACACACACTCAAACTCGTCTGCCATTACACAACAACAAACAACAAACACACACTCAAACTCGTCTGCTATTACACAACAACAAACAACAAACACACACTCAGACTCGTCTGCTATTACACAACAACAAACAACAAACACACACAAAGACTCAGACTCGGACTCTATTAAAGGAGCGATCGAAATCCACACGAAACACACCCTGTTCACCTCGTCTTCCAGTTCTAGCGAGGAAACCACGGCGAGCTGCAGCACTGTATAAAACCATGTGACGATTCCGGAACATTCCCTGATCAGGAACAGTATACGCTCACCTCTGGGGGGGTCACTGCTAATTCAGCTTTATTGCTTCATGTTCTCTCCTGTTATCACTTTTACAGCAGAGATATAAAACTGATCTGCAAGGCCAAACAAACACAGCACCAGCACAGCGCCGTCTCTGAACTGCCTGTGTAAGGCTGCAGCCTCCCACATACACAAGGGTCCTGTCCATCAGCCGTTAGCTTAGCTGCGCTGACCACCTCATGCTTCTGCGCTACCCTAACCATAACCCACATACACAAGGGCCCTGTCCGTCAGCCGTTAGCTTAGCTGCGCTGACCACCTCATGCTTCTGCGCTACCCTAACCCACATACACAAGGGTCCTGTCCATCGGCCGTTAGCTTAGCTGCGCTGACCACCTCATGCTTCTGCGCTACCCTAACCCACATACACAAGGGTCCTGTCCATCAGCCGTTAGCTTAGCTGCGCTGACCACCTCATGCTTCTGCGCTACCCTAACCCACATACACAAGGGTCCTGTCCATCAACCGTTAGCTTAGCTGCGCTGACCACCTCGTCCTCCTGTGCTGCTCAGTTTACGCACTCACAAAACTGTATGAACCTCTGAGCCACCGTACCCCGAGGACCTGGACAAGTGGCACAGCACAGCACAGCACAGCACCCAGGATTCAAACCCGCAAGGCCCCCGCGTACGAACCCAGTTCTCTAACCGCCGCTCCGCCCCGCACACAGCCAGGACGAACAGGGCGGTGAAAACGGCAGGGAGGTTTGCCGAAAGAACAGAAGCGGGCGGCGGCAGACAGACACACCGCGGGGCAGCAGCCAGCGCGGTACGAGAGGACCGATCTGCCCTGAGAAAAGAGCTCTGCTTACTCCACACACGCTCAAAATACCCGCCACTAAAAAAACAAAAAAACCAAAAAACAACCCGAACGGGAGACCCAGTAAAAGTGAAATCTGACGACGGCAGGTAGAGAGAGATCCTCGCGCGAGTGAGAGATAAAGAGGGTTCTCCCCCCCCGACAGGAAGTCCTCATTAACGCACGCAGGAAGAGCCAGTTCCCCCCCGAGCGTCACGGCGACGGAGCGTTACTTTCCGCGAGCTTTCGGGAGTCAGTGTGCGCACGTTCGAGGCGTGAGAAAGTGTGAGTGTGTGTGTGTGTGTGTGTGTGAGTGTGAGTGTGTGTGTGCACACAGAAAGAACAAGCAAACTGCACACACAGGAAAGCCCTGAGTCAGGATTCACACTCGGTACCTTCCTGCTGTGAGGCCAGAGCATTACTCACTGCACCACCAGACAACCCCAGAGAGAACGCTCCACAAGCAGAACACATTTAAATGGGGGGGGGGGGGCACATTAAAGGATCCACTGCTCATGTGCTGCTGCAGAACTAAGGCATTGTTCCAGCACATTTCACATTTTTTCCCTCTTTCCTCCATTTCTTTATTGAGCTGCACCAGGCCATCCTCAGCAGAGCATCTAACACAGGGCCTAAAACAACCTGTCCTCTGTCACACGGAAACGGACGGACAGACGGAGGGAAAAGCCTACAGGGCCAGACGATCGCGTGTGTGTGTGTGAGGCCGTCTCAGAGGCAAGGGAACGCATCCCTGCTCTGCCGCCGCGCCAAACCATCGGCCAATCAGCGGCAACGCCGCAGGGAAGCGTCTCCATTATCGGCACGGCAACTGCGCCGAACGCTAAGGCCAGCGAGCGCTCCGCGCTGAAGGGAATGCACATAGCACAAAAAAGAGGAGAGGAATGAGAAAGAGTATCGCGCCCGTCAGCCCCCCATCGCCCCCCCCCCCGGTTCCCCCCCCCCCCCCGCCGGAGGCGGACCCCCCAGTGCGGGGGGGTCTCAGCCGCACAGCTGTCAGGAACGCAGGCTCACGCTATCATCACGCATGAAGAGGAACGTCAACATGCACAGCAGGAGCCCCCCCGCTATCCCTCTCTCACTCTCTTTCCCTCCCCCCCTTTCTCGCTCTCGCTCTCTCTAACAAGGCTGGGTTTTTTTTTGAAGCCATTGATCATGGAGTTTCACAAAAGCAAAGAAAGAAAGCAGCGTATAATAATCACACATTAGTTTCACCATAAAGAGAACTGCTATGACAGTAAACAGTCTCTGCTGCATCAAAGCTCCAGACGTATAATTTAGTCTCATTCTGAGCATGCCCAGTACAGTGCATTCTCTGAGCATGCCCAGTACAGTGCATTCTCTGAGCATGCCCAGTACAGTGCATTCTCTGAGCATGCCCAGTACAGTGCATTCTCTGAGCATGCCCAGTACACTGCATTCTCTGAGCATGCCCAGTACACTGCATTCTCTGAGCATGCCCAGTACACAGCATTCACTGAGCATGCCCAGTACAGTGCATTCTCTGAGCATGCCCAGTACACTAAATTGTCTGAGCATGCCCAGTACACTACATTCAATGAGCACGCCCAGTACACTGTGTTCTCTGAGCACGCCCAGTACACTGTGTTCTCTGAGCATGCTCAGTACACTGCATTCAATGAGCATGCCCAGTACACTACATTCACTGAGCATGCCCAGTACACAGAATTCACTGAGCATGCCCAGTACAGCGCATTCTCTGAGCACGCCCAGCACACTGTGTTCTCTGAGCGTGCCCAGTTCGCTGCAGGCCCAGAGAAAAGTACACAGTCAGCAGAGAGGGAGGGGGGTGATTTGGCAGAGGGGGGACGTGGGCAAGGACTGGCAGCAGTACAGTGGGGCAGACATTGGCAGCATGTCTGCGCTCAAACACACAGGCCAGGGATCCACAGGCTCCGATGACATCACTGCGTGTGCCAGCGCTGTGCACAGGGCGAAGTGAAGAATGTCTCCCCTTTCAGTGAAGGAGCGCTGAGCACCGACCCCAAGCCCTCAACACCCTGCACTCCTCTAAGGAAAGCGCGCCTTAACACCACCGTGACCTGAACCTGGAGACTGAAGCAGACGCAGAACGCGCCGATCCTTTAATGCTGAGAATCCGCACTTAAACCACGTGTGAATTGTTTGATTACAAATCTGAAATTCTGGTGTACAGAGCCAAATCAAGAGAAAATATGTCTTCTTGTCTGTCCGTCTATATATACATCTATACATACACACATACACACACGTACATACATACACACACGCATGCGCTCACACACACACACATACATACACGCATGCGCTCACACACACTCACACACACACATACATACATGCATGCGCTCACACACACACACACACACACACATACACACGAACACACACACACACACACACACACACACACACATACACACGAACACACACACACACACACACACACACACACACACACACACACACACACACACACACACACACACACACACACACACACACACACACACACACACACACAGCTCTCGAGAGGACTCTAGTCTGTGGCGGCTGCGTGTGCTGGGACTTGGGCGGCGGTGGCGGCTGTGGCGGTTGAATGCCGCTCGGTTATTCCAGCTGGACTCAGCTCGTTAGCGCGGTCTAGCGCTGGCACTAAATGGCTGTTCTGCTCCTGACGTCTCTGGACAATTACCTGCTACACACAAACCCCAGGGGGAGAAATGTGTAGCAGGGATGTGCGTTTGGCCAGAAAACAGAGAGCAAAGATATTTCTGTACAATAAATACGTGACACACACCTTTACTCTCACAGTTTTGGCGGCACAAACTGACGAGCTGCCCCCCCCCCCCCCCCACAGAGACCCCCAGGGGTTGTGTGAAAAAAGCCCCCCCCCCCATACGGACACCCCCAGGGGCTGCATGGAAAGAGGGTTCCCCCCAAAATGCAGGGAACAGTGAATTGAATTAAGACCACCTTTCACTTCAAACGAATTTACACTTCAGTTAATTGCATTTTAAAAGGTTGGATCTTTTGTTTACAAATTCAATGGAGCAATGCACCATGGGATTGCTGACTCAGGCTGCAAAGTCTCCCTTTCTGATTGGCTGTTGACTGTGGAACTCGCTGTGCCCTGTGTTAGCTCTCCGGCACTGCCTTGGCAAGACGTCCTCGCTGCTCCCAACAAGAGCCGAGCGTTGCCATAGCGCCGGTGTGCCTGCTGCGGCAGCCTATGGTAGGTTTAAGGGGGGATCTCACCGACCAATCAGAAGGTGGGACAGTGACACTGGGTTCTCCGGGATTGGTTGAGGAAAGGAGGCGGGGGTGGGTGGGGTTCACCACCTGACCCAGCCTACAGCCAGAATGGACAGTGACTCACAGTCCTGATCTAGCAGCCCACAGAGCACACATCTCAGGACAGGCAGAGGCACACAGACAGCATCTTTACTCTGTATATCTGGACCGTGTGCACTGAGGCACTATACTCATGACCAGGGGGTTACTGGTTCAAATCCCAGATAGGGAATGCCACAGAAGTGCATCTTAAACTACAGTTAATCCCACCTGATTCTGGAGGACCATCGCACATGCAGGCTTTGCACTAACCACGTTCAGGGTTGAAGGAGGTGGTACTGGATGCTGTTTACTTTAAAATCTCCAGACGATAACCAGCTACTGTACACATGCCACACACGAGAAACGTGCAGACTGCATGTCTGCCAAAAACACACAAATAAAGATAGGCTATTTCTAGTAGTTCATTTCTTTCACATATTATCGTTTCATTATTTTGCTTCATATACTACAAATGTCAAAGTTAAAGTAGTAGTGTATTTATAGTCGTTGGGCAAAGAACAATTAACTGAGAAGCATAGAAACTCATTTGCGGCAGCAGATACTAAAGAGTAAAAGATAATAAGCTTACTAACGGCACAAACACACATCTGGAAATGTAGGCTACTTCTTTCACAGTGAACGTAGAGCAGTTAACTGTAAAACGCAGATCAATATCCAATCAAAATGCTGCGTTCTGTGCACAATGAAAGACCAACTCATGAGGAAACAAAAGTCATTTATCCACCATTTTGGCTCAGCCGGACGGGCAGGCGCAGATGCTTCACGGCTCGTGTAAGCACACACTCTTTGACATTGGCCTTGGGGGGAGGCCCACTTAAAGTAATCGCCATGACGATCTCGGTAGCAAGAAGCTATTTGACGATTCCATCAAGTCTTGTTTCAACTGGCTTCTTTCAATCTCAGACAATACATAGTCCGATGTACTGTTAAGAAATGCAGCAGGGGCAGATATTTCTCCAAGAATAACAATGTACCGGCCCGCTTTCAGTGCCAGTGGCAGAGTTACTGCCATCTTGGAAATAAGAAACCCAATGCCAATCAACCCCACCGGATTGGCCGACACTTCAAGGGAGAGGAAGAAACAAGCCAATCGGCTTTGAGAAATGAAACGCAAAGCGGCTTCTGGTTTACATTCCACGGTCGGCTGGCACAGTTGTGGGGTTTTGGACAGAGGAAAACGGACCAGTGGGTCCTCAAACGAATATCTGCCACGCACTAGCCCCTCGACAAGAGCAACGTTCAAGCAAATAAATAAATGTTCTGGAATTCCGAAAGTCAGTTTTTGAACGAGAGACATTTCGTGACACCTGGATTCCGCGCAGAGAGGAGGGAAGCGTTTCCATCCGGGACGGAAATGGCGAGTGTGCGTCCACTGCAGAGACTGAAACAGGAACTCTTTCTCCTTCCTCTCTGAAACAGACACACTCTCCTTCCTCTCTGAAACAGACACACTCTCTCCTTCCTCTCTGAAACAGACACACCCTCCTCTCCTTCCTCTCTGAAACAGACACACTCTCTCCTTCCTCTCTGAAACAGACGCACTCTCTCCTTCCTCTCTGAAACACACTCTCTCTCCTTCCTCTCTGAAACAGGAACTCTCTCCTTCCTCTCTGAAACAGACACACTCTCCTTCCTCTCTGAAACAGGAACTCTTTCTCCTTCCTCTCTGAAACAGACGCACTCTCTCCTTCCTCTCTGAAACAGACACACTCTCTCCTTCCTCTCTGAAACAGACACACCCTCCTCTCCTTCCTCTCTGAAACAGACACACTCTCTCCTTCCTCTCTGAAACAGACACACTCTCTCCTTCCTCTGAAACAGACGCACTCTCTCCTTCCTCTCTGAAACAGACACGCTCTCTCCTTCCTCTCTGAAACAGACACACTCTCTCCTTCCTCTCTGAAACAGACGCACTCTCTCCTTCCTCTCTGAAACAGACGCACTCTCTCCTTCCTCTCTGAAACAGACACACTCTCTCCTTCCTCTCTGAAACAGACACACTCTCTCCTTCCTCTCTGAAACAGACGCACTCTCTCCTTCCTCTCTGAAACAGACACACTCTCTCCTTCCTCTCTGAAACAGACACACTCTCTCCTTCCTCTCTGAAACAGACACACCCTCCTCTCCTTCCTCTCTGAAACAGACACACTCTCTCCTTCCTCTCTGAAACAGACACACTCTCTCCTTCCTCTGAAACAGACACACTCTCTCCTTCCTCTCTGAAACAGACGCACTCTCTCCTTCCTCTCTGAAACAGACGCACTCTCTCCTTCCTCTCTGAAACAGACACACTCTCTCCTTCCTCTCTGAAACAGACACACCCTCCTCTCCTTCCTCTCTGAAACAGACACACTCTCTCCTTCCTCTCTGAAACAGACGCACTCTCTCCTTCCTCTCTGAAACACACTCTCTCTCCTTCCTCTCTGAAACAGGAACTCTCTCCTTCCTCTCTGAAACAGACACACTCTCCTTCCTCTCTGAAACAGGAACTCTTTCTCCTTCCTCTCTGAAACAGACGCACTCTCTCCTTCCTCTCTGAAACAGACACACTCTCTCCTTCCTCTCTGAAACAGACACACCCTCCTCTCCTTCCTCTCTGAAACAGACACACTCTCTCCTTCCTCTCTGAAACAGACACACTCTCTCCTTCCTCTGAAACAGACACACTCTCTCCTTCCTCTCTGAAACAGACGCACTCTCTCCTTCCTCTCTGAAACAGACACACTCTCTCCTTCCTCTCTGAAACAGACACACTCTCTCCTTCCTCTCTGAAACAGACGCACTCTCTCCTTCCTCTCTGAAACAGACACACTCTCTCCTTCCTCTCTGAAACAGACACACTCTCTCCTTCCTCTCTGAAACAGACACACTCTCTCCTTCCTCTCTGAAACAGACCCACTCTCCTTCCTCTCTGAAACAGACACACTCTCTCCTTCCACTGAAACAGACACACTCTCTCCTTCCTCTCTGAAACAGGAACTCTCTCCTTCCTCTCTGAAACAGACACACTCTCTCCTTCCTCTCTGAAACAGACGCATGCTCTCCTTCCTCTCTGAAGCAGGGCAGGGAGGGAGAACGCCTCCCCGCCGGAGCGCAGTCCGTCCAGGGCTTTTCAGTCACCAATTCTGCCAAAACAACCGGACCCTGTTACCTGGTAACCTGGCCGCCATGGCGACATGACTCACAGGCCCTCCACAGGGCCGCGAATGATGTCAAAAGGGCAGGACTGCAGGATGGAGACATCCAAAAATATCTCAGCAAGTAAGAGAAAATTGTCATGAAAAAAAATCCACTGCTGCTGTGGCCCCTCCAGGACTGGAGTTGAACCCGCAGCCACTGTGGCCCCTCCAGGACTGGAGTTAAACCTGCAGACGCTGCGGCCCTCCAGGACTGGAGTTAAACCTGCAGACGCTGCGGCCCTCCAGGACTGGAGTTAAACCTGCAGACGCTGCGGCCCTCCAGGACTGGAGTTAAACCAGCAGGCGCTGCGGCCCTCCAGGACTGGAGTTAAACCAGCAGGCACTGCGGCCCTCCAGGACTGGAGTTAAACCTGCAGGCGCTGTGGCCCTCCAGGACTGGAGTTGAACCTGCAGACACTGTGGCCCCCCAGGACTGCAGAATGAGATCCCTGCAGGTTTGGTACAGAGTGGAGCCCGGGCCTCTAAGGGACCTGTTCAAATGAGCCTCGCAGGAGACCTGTGATGATGTCACACACGTGTGTGAGTACCCCCCCCCCCCCCCCCACCCCCCAGAGCTGGCGCCAACAAAAACAAACTACAATAATAATGAAAAAACTTCATTCATCACTTAGGCTATTTTATCTCAGGTTTTGAGGACCTGAAAGACTTGTTTTACTTGCGTCATTTCAACCGCTCACTAGCCTCACTTGTGTTTCAGCTTGTCTGTATTTTTAAAAACAGACCGGTTAAAACACAAGGGAGCGTAGTGAGTGGTTGAAATGATGCAAGTAAAACAAGCCAAGCAGTAAAAAATATATACAATAATAAATACATTATTACTAATAATAAAAACTAATGCTACTACTACTGCTACTGCTACTGCTACTGCTACTACTACTACTAATACTAATACTAATACTAATACTAATACTAATAATAATTCCAAGTCACAGCTGCCAACAGCTTTACCAACAGGAAACTTTCCAGAATCCGAGACCACGGACTCACACAGCACACCTGAGCCCTTCCACTGCTCACAGAACTGAGCTCAGTTCTCTCAGAGTGCCTCAGTGAGAGAGGGAGAGAGAGAGAGAGAGAGAGAGGGAGGGAGAGAGGGAGAGAGAGGGAGAGAGTGCCTCAGCATGCGAGAGGGCATCACGGAGCTGTTTTCACATCAACAAGTGACACCAGACAATACCGCCAAATTGGAATTACAGCCTCCGCCAGGAACAATCCCTCCCCCTCCCCCTCCCCCTCCCTTTCAGGCCAGGACCAAACTCCCTAATTACCGCCAAACAGAGGCGGGATTTTCCCTAATTCCCCTCCCGCGCGCGCGTGGGGCGCACGGAGAGGATCGGCAGCTGGCCTCACGCGTTCGCCTGGCGAGCGACCGTTTGGAAAAAGAAGGAAAGAGAAGAAAAAAAAAGAGGAGAACCCGCAGCGGTTAAACCTCGCGGCCTCCCCGCCGGCCCCGAGCCCCGCTGCTGTCAGGTCTCGGCACGCACCCGCGATTCCGCGGGAAAGACTCGTCCGCCACCGCCACCGCCACGCCCCGCGAGTCGAGCGACTGGCGCAGCGGGCCAGCGTTTCACACACACAAAAAAAAAAAACAAACAAAATCCTCACACGTTCCCATAAAATAACCCCCAGATCAGAAGGTCCTTCCCCGTCAGTCAAAGTTAGCAGGTCTGAATCGATCAGATTTGAACATGTGCCTGGGCCTCCCAAGTTTGCATTTGCCAACAGAATAGCAGGTCAGTGGTTTTGATGCGTATGGTATAGCAGGCCAGTTGTGTCGACTGGTACGGTATAACAGGCCAGTTGTGTCGACTGGTATGGTATAGCAGGCCAGTTGTGTCGACTGGTACGGTATAGCAGGCCAGTTGTGTCGACTGGTATGGTATAGCAGGCCAGTTGTGTCGACTGGTATGGTATAGCAGGCCAGTTGTGTCGACTGGTACGGTATAGCAGGCTAGTTGTGTCGACTGGTACGGTATAGCAGGCTAGTTGTGTCGACTGGTATGGTATAGCAGGCCAGTTGTGTCGACTGGTATGGTATAGCAGGCCAGTTGTGTCGACTGGTACGGTATAGCAGGCTAGTTGTGTCGACTGGTACGGTATAGCAGGCCATCTCTGTGGAAAGGCACCCCACTGGGACTGGCTTTATAGACTGCAAACTCAGCAAAAGTGCCCTTACAGAAAAGGAGTCAAATGGGACATGCATTGAAATAAAACTACTGTCTGTATCCTGAAACGCTTCACAATACATGGGCCAATGTACAAATTACAGGCACATTCAGACACTGAACCGTACCACACTGCAGCGTGATAAATACCCACATAAGGGCACACTGCAGTGCATTCCACTGCTGTAAGGGTGTGTGCTATCTGTACGCCCATCGATGCACGTTTTCATAGGCATGCATGTACCTGTGTGTTTATCTACATGTGGGTGTGTGCATGTGTACACATTCAACAACTGTCGTCACTTTGGAGGTTAAAGCAGGTGGTGCGTGTGCGTGTGCCTATGTGTGCACACACGTGTGTGCATGCCTGTGCATGTGCGCGTGCGCGTGCTCGTGTATGTGTGTGTGTGCCTGAGTGAATGTGTAAGTGTGTGCGTGTGTGTGTGCATGTGCGCGTGCATGTGTGTGTGCCTGAGTGAGTGTGTGTATGTGTGCGTGTGTGTGTGTGTGTGCGCTTGCATGCGAGTGTGCGTACTGCATGAAACACAAAGGCTCCCCGCGTTGTGTACAGACTGAGCTCACAGGCACAAAGAACCAACACCAGGGCATTCCAACACCAGGGCATTCCAACCCCAGGGAATTCCAAACACCAGGGCATTCCAACCCCAGGGAATTCCAAACACCAGGGCATTCCAACCCCAGGGAATTCCAAACACCAGGGAATTCCAACACCAGGACATTCCAACCCCAGGGCATTCCAACCCCAGGGCATTCCAAACACCAGGGTATTCCAAACACCAGGGCATTCCAACCCCAGGGCACTCCAAACACCAGGGAATTCCAAACACCAGGGCACTCCAACACCAGGGCATTCCAACACCAGGGCATTCCAAACACCAGGGCATTCCAAACACCACGGCATTCCAACACCAGGGAATTCCAAACACCACGGCATTCCTACCCCAGGGCATTCCAAACACCAGGGAATTCCAAACACCAGGGCATTCCAACACCAGGGCATTCCAAACACCAGGGTTTTCCAACACCAGGAAATTCCTAACACCAGGGCATTCCAAACACCAGGGTATTCCAAAACCAGGGCATTCCAAACACCAGGGCATTCCAACACCAGGAAATTCCTAACCCCAGGGATTTCCAACCCCCCAAGGAATTCCAAACTCCAGGGCATTCTGACACCAGGACATTCAAACCCAGAAGATTCTGACACCAGAGCATTCCAGCCAGAAGGCATTCCAGGCTCCAGGACATTCCAACTAACAGTCAACAACACCAGAAAATGCATGTTTGTCAGACTCCTGATGAATGATAACTAGCCAAAACATGTTTGAGTGAGTGTTCTGCATGTTTTTAGGAGGAATTTAGTCTATATTTTCACAAAGAACAGGTGAAACAGGGGCCTCCATCTGTTCAAACGCAGCTCTTTTGTTACTGCAGATTCTATTGCATGTCTTTCAACTGCAAGAAGTAGAAAAACAGCTGATAAATATGGGGGTGTCAGTGGATTACTGCAAGCACACAGTAACGTCTGTTAATACCTCATTAAGTTATTATCAGGGTATTAAATCTGTTGTTTGTTATTAAAGCCTGTTTTGAAAATACAGGCAAAATATGCTCAAAACCGTAAATTGTAAAACTGCAATTAAATTTAAAGGATTTTATTCATTTTATTTGTTTCGTTTTTGTCTGGACAACCCACGGATGTGAAGGAACCAATAATGATAGAATAATCAGGAGTCGGGACAATTTCTTTCTCAGCAAGTCAGACAGTTAAGGTTCCAGAATGTTCTCTAAATTTAACCCCAGGGCAAAAAATAAAATCTGTCACCATCTTGACTGTGTTCTTCATTAAGCTGGCCATCGTGCTCTGAAACTTGGTCACTGCTTGAGAAAAAATGCCTCCACACATTTACGACACCAGCCTGAACCACAGCCAATCAAAATTAGTTTTACAAATATATACCGCACAGACACGTGTGAATGAATAAAGTTATTGAAGTGTGTTACTGCAGTGTGTTATTGACGTGTGTCACTGCAGTGCGTTATTGAAGTGTGTTATTTAAGAGTGTTATTTAAGAGTGTTTCTGGAGTGTGTTATTTAAGTGTGTCACCGCAGTGGGTGATATAACACAGCTGAACACCAGTCCTTCACAAGATCTGATCTCTGAATGCCAGCGCTACTGAAGGAATCCAGCCTGCTTCTCTTTCCCCGTCCAAACCAGCTGATGAACACAAGCCGGTGACTCACGCGTTTCACAGTAACACGGCAACAGTATCAGAGGATCAGCGCTGCCTGTCAGGGCTCTGTGTAAATACACCAGCAAACAGGACAACATTAAAAACGAGCATGATGTAAAACAGCACCGTGAGCTACGTGACACTAATGGAGCTCACAGCCATGCCGCGTTCAACGCAACGCCCTCTCCTGAACTCCCACAAACACCAGCGGCTGTGCGAGACAGCCAAGGAGTGTGTGTGTGTGTGTGTGTGTGTGTGTGTGCGCGACTAAACAAACTCAAAGACACCAACAAAACAAAAGCGTGTAGGGCTATGTTCTGTTATGTACTTGCTGTGTTATTTATTTATGTATTTTAAAAGCCAGTCTGACTTGTCAGTCACCAGCAGTGTAAACAGAGGGCCAAGCCTACTCTCCAGTGAGAGAGTGTATTATGGTGACAGACTGCACACTTTGACAGACAGCAAGGCCTTTTGATGGAAGGTACAAGCGCTCAGAGTAGCCAAACCAGGCTAAAACTACATAAACAGAGACGGCGGAGCACGCCCCAGGCATAGTGCAGTCAAATTACCCGCCGCCGCCGCCCCCCCCCCCCACCCCCCCCGCCCCCCGCCCCCTTCATCCCGTTAAACGCAACGTAATCTTCCCGAGTTCACAGCTTTAGCTGGCTCTGTGCCCTAAAGCCCGAAACAAAGACTAATCCCCCGACTAATCCCCCGACTAATCCCGACGAAGACGTGACACGCCCAATGCCCGTTTCAGAGGTACGTCACAGAGGGAGGGGGCGGGGCGGGGCGGGGAGGGGCACGACTTTATAAACGTCTTCGCGGAGTCGGAGGGAAGCTAACCGCTAGCCACGGAAAACGAAACAAGCCGCCGTTGTTCTTATGAGGCATTAGCCGCCCCGTCCTGACCTCCGCACCTGCGTTCAATTCCCCTCGTAGGCTGGAAAAGGGCGCATGTAGAGGTAGAGCCCTACTGCCCCGTCTGCCCCAAAGTGCCCCCCTCACCCGCCCCCCACCCGCCACCCCCGCTGCGCCCTGGGTGGAAGACTTGGCGTACTCCAGAGCCACAAATAAACAGATACACCACAAAACGAAGAGGACGGACCAGAGCTAAAGATGGATCTGGAAATATAGGCCAAGGGAGACAAAGGTCCAAGAACACCGCCCCCCCCCCCCCACCACCGCCACTGCTAGAGACTATGTCTGAGTCACAGAAAATGTCCTTCGATTCAGAATCAAATATTTCAATGCTGCCCGTTTCTGTCCTCTTTTCAACCTGAAGTATAACAGCAGAGCCGTTTCTCTTCCACCTGTTGCATCACGCATCACAGAAGTAATTTTCCAACGTGACTTTGGGCGTTTCCATCAGGAGTGATCAGTTTGTCAAATTTGAAGTCATACTAACAACAATTTCAGCTTAATCTACAGGAAAACCCTCTAGACCTCAAAATTAATCTGACTAATATCTATGGGGGGGGGGGGGGGGGGGTATGCCGTTAAGTGAGCCCGAGCCAATAATAATACGGCTTAATTCACCAGTGCGAAAACGGAGCGCGTTGAGATGTACGCTTCCAGTGTGGACAGCATCAGGAACCATGCCCTGAGCCCGCAGGCCTGATAAAAGCTTGTTTAAGCGGCCAATCACAAGTGAGACGCTGCAGCCAAGAGCAATGGCATCCTGTGGGCTACACTGTGGAAGCATTTCCCTTCACCAGCAGCCCATTCCTGCACCATCACTGCGAGTCCCAGGGAAACTCACTGCGTCAGCAGTGAACCTTAACCTCCAGGCCTCCACGCATCAGAGCTCGCTGGACGCCGCTTCATCCAGAGAGCCACCGCGGCACGTCTGGCCCGTTTCCATGGTTCTGCTACGTTCTGATTGGCTGGCATCACTTGCGATAGAGGCACCCTTCCACAGACTACACATTCATGCGTTTCAAGCATTTAAAAGGCCTCAAATGTATTCAGTTGCAAATATGAATCATTTGAAATTATTTTTATATTAATTGTGACATCAGCATCAGAATGTTCAGTCAAGAACGTTCCAGTCACATCATACTTGTGACCTCACACCTTAAAAGGGGCTGAAGACGGTGGTTCCCATCCCTTCAGTGTTAGGGTGGTCAGGAGAGAAAGCATAGGACGGGGATGAACAAACAAACAGTGGCATTACGAACTCCGCCATCCATCAGCAGAACAAGGCGCTTCGGTCCTGGCGCGACACCAAGCCAGTTGCAGCCAAACGCGAGTGGGGAAAAAACATTCAACTTCAGGGAGCTTTTTCCCCAACCCCCCTCTCTCCTCGTCTGGGAGACCGACCCTGTCCTCCATTCTTTCCATTAATTCCCGCTTTTTTCCGTTCCGTTTTTCCTGAAAAGAGCTCAAAATTTTCCTAGAAAAACGACCAAGTGGTTAACCACCCCATACTTTTTTTTTTGTTTTTAAATGAAAGCAGAAAACCAAAATTATAGACTTATACGCACTGCCATATTAGGACTTTCCCCATCTCCGTCTTTTGAGAATCACAGACTGCAGTAATCCACTTAGTAACTTGATCACTGAAAAACTGCTGCATGCAAAACCAATTAAATTGCAGTCTACACAGCATAATGCAGCTGACCTTCTTTAAGACCCTATTCCACGTATTGCAACAGACATCGCCCCCCCCCCCCCCCCTCAGGTGTTGGATTTGGGGGGGGGGGTCACAGTTATTAGGTACCAGTAAGTTTCTTATTGACTGGGGGCAGGATGGGATGGGGGGCAGGCTAATCACATCATGAACCCCACGAGGGGGGGGGGGTGATTGACAGCCACTGGTGAGATCTTGCCGTGCAGGTGTGTGTGTGGGGAATTAGCAGGTGTGTGTGGAAGATGAGCAAGTGTGTGGGGGGGATGAGCAGGTGTGTGGGGGGGATGAGCAAGTGTGTGGGGGGGATGAGCAGGTGTGTGGGGGGGATGAGCAGGTGTGTGGGGGGGATGAGCAAGTGTGCGGGGTGAGGATTAGCAGGTGTGTGTGGGAGATGAGCAGGTGTGTGTGGGGTGAGGATTAGCAGGTGTGTGTGGGGGGAATTAGCAGGTGTGTGTGTGGGGGGAATTAGCAGGTGTGTGTGGGGGGGATTAGCAGGTGTGTGTGTGGGGGGGATTTGCAGGTGTGTGTGGGGGGGGATTTGCAGGTGTGTGTGGGGGATTTGCAGGTGTGTGTGGGGGGGATTAGCAGGTGTGTGTGGGGGGGATTAGCAGGTGTGTGTGTGGGGGGGGATTAGCAGGTGTGTGTGGGGGGGATTTGCAGGTGTGTGTGGGGGATTTGCAGGTGTGTGTGGGGGGGATTTGCAGGTGTGTGTGGGGGATTTGCAGGTGTGTGTGGGGGGGATTAGCAGGTGTGTGTGGGGGGGGATTAGCAGGTGTGTGTGTGGGGGGGGATTAGCAGGTGTGTGTGGGGGGATTAGCAGGTGTGTGGGGGGAGGATTAGCAGGTGTGTGGGGGGAGGATTAGCAGGTGTGTGTGTGGGGGGGGGATTAGCAGGTGTGTGGGGGGAGGATTAGCAGGTGTGTGTGTGTGGGGGGGGATTAGCAGGTGTGTGGGGGGAGGATTAGCAGGTGTGTGGGGGGGGGATTAGCAGGTGTGTGGGGGGGGGATTAGCAGGTGTGTGGGGGGGGGGGGGGGGGGGTAATGACTCCTATTCATCTATTAAAAGCCGCTGCAGAGGGGAAGCCTGCAAACACAGCCGCTGGTGCATTGTGGGACTGCAACATGCTGCAGGAGGGACACTCCAGCGCTGAGGGAGGCCCACGGCAGTAGGGTACACACAGAGAGGAGAGGAGAGAGAGAGAGGGAAGAGAGAAAAAAGGAGAAACAGTGTAAGAGAGAGGAAGAGAGGGACAGACTGAGGGAGAGAGGGGGAGAGAGAGTGCGAGAGAGGGGGAGGGACAAATGTAGATGGAGTGGTAAAGAGAGGTATTGAGAGTTAAAGAGCTAGAGAGCAGAGAGAGAAGCCGTGGGAGATGTAAAGAGAGAGAGAGAGAGAGAGAGAGAGAGCGAGAGAGAGAGAGAGAGAGAGAAAGAGAGGTAAAGATTTGCTGTAGGCAGCCACAAAAAACTGTAGGGAAGTATGCATGTTACTTAACACTCCAGTCTAAAAACGACTCTGCCATCCGTCAGGAATGGGGAGTGGGGTGTGTGTGTGTGTGTGTGTGGGGGGGGGTCCACACACCCCCACACAGGGGCTTCCCCAGAAAGGCAACATGGGGAGGCAGCAGTTGGATAACAGAAAATTATGACCAGGAGGTTGCTGGTTCAAATCCAGGTCAGACACTTTGGCTGTAGCTCACAAAGTAAACATCCACCAGAATAACCTCGAGTCTCTCAGAATAAATAAGACAGTGTTTTTTTTTTTTTTTTTAAACACATGACAAAGTACCTTTCCAACATGACTACGTTTTTTAAAATATACATTTGCATCAAAATAAGATGCTAAATATACAGGAAACTATACCAAGACGATCTTCATAAGAATTGATTCTGCAATAAAATTTGATCCCACAAGTATGACCCTGTGCAGTGCCTTAAACGAGGCCTCTTTATAAAACAGTAATTTGGGGACTCGTTCTCCTGATCTCTTCTCGCTACCCCCATACTGCGTGTGTTAGCAGATGGAAACAATTTTGCTTATAATTGCAAAGCTAAGTAGCAATATACAGTTCTCGTAGCCCTGAAATAAATAGCAAAGCCTTGAATTTTCTTCATAGCCTAAAAGTTGTGTGACTTATTAAAAAACTAACCAAAGAAAGAAAACAAAATAAACTATTATTTACACGGGTCGAATATGGGCACGGCAGCTACAGCTGCGGAGTGAGGAGTCGGCGCGGTCAAAGAATCCCAATTCAGTTTTGCAAAGTCTGATAATGCGGCAGTCACGCAACACAAAGGAACGATAAACCACACAAACGCACCGGGGAAGATCTGTGGATTTAAGATGGATTTTAAAACGTCAGACATCTGCAGATCTGGTTATTACTCAGACCCGCAACACAACACCTTTGATCCAACAGATTTAACGACAGGTCATAATTCTACAGGCGTCTTGTAGAGTGCTTCTGTTGCAGCAGCCGCAGTACATTAAGGTAGAGTACTAGGCTGCGCTGTATATACAGCCAATACTTCTAGCAATGTATAGCCTACGGGCAAAGAGAACAGATGCGGAGAAATGTCATCGTAGCCGTCAAACAAGCTTTTAAGCTTCTCACACGTCGCTAAAAGCAAACATCAACATATCGAATTGCTAGCCGACATGTCTTGCGTATTAAGAAATAAAGGCATCAAATTAAGGCAATAATCACGGATTATGCCGAAATATTTAAGACTAGTCTCTTCCACTAGAAAGACAGTACATAGGCTAATAGCACAGCCCATTATGTTTGTCTGATACGAAGTTATCCCAAGGCAGACCGAATAAGTTATCAGCCCAGCCCACAGGATCAATGTAGCTACAGTCGAAAGAAACTTCGATCATGAACGCCGCTCGTAAGAGAAAACGCTGGCATGTGGATTTAGTCATGCAACATGCTCAGGTTATCCACGGTAGCGACAATATAACCCCACGAAAAAAATGCATTTACGGAGCGGGCTAGGCTACAGCAACACTTGGCCAAAATGCTCGCAGGCAAACGTAGGAAGTAGTCCAACTCAAAAACCATCAGACGGCGCGCAATGTACGCCAAGACGGAGACCGTTCGAAACAATTGTGCTTAACACAGTAGCCTACGATGAACGCTAATGAAAAAACAGGTAACCAAAACCACCACGAAACCCAAAATCACTATTTTAACAACGCCTCAAACTCCACGGGCGATACTCACCCAAGTAGCCAACATTTACTTCCGACAAATGTCAATATTACCAGCTACACCCTTTTTACGATGCAATCCGTTTTTCTTCAGACTGCACTCGAATGCATTGCCAGCTAGCTATTAACTGTGGCTACAGCAGTCGTGACTGGAAACTTGACAGCATTCAATGTTATAAACGAATCGTCCATACTAGCAGTGCAATGTAGCCGACTAGAATACAACTTACATTTCACCATCCTGTCCGTCGTTGACAACTTCGGGTCATCATCATTCGGCTTATTTTCAGACATTTCCAAGCGTGGTGATTCAATCAAATATGAGCTGCAGCTGCAAGCGATCCGCTGAAGTCCTTGTGCGCCAAACTTTTACCGTTCCCTGAGTGGGAAGCCGCCGTTATCTCACCGACGTCTTTCAGCCAGCGTCTTGGAAGATACTAAGTAGTAGCGATACAGATTTCTACGGACCAACGTCTTCTTCCAAGATTTACAGTTCCAACTGTCTAAATTTCTGTCTCCAACACTGAGCGCAACCTATCTTTACAGCGCACAGAGATCCGCCTTCTCCCGAGGTCGACCTCGTCGATTGGTGATGTAAACTTCTTGTTTTCGGTCCAGGAAGCCTTTCCCTGCACGCGTACGGACAGACCAACTGTCAATCTAACTCCCCTGCGTACATTTCAAACGGTTAACGCCTTTTCGTGGGCTAGCTGAATTCGGTGTGGCGTTGCGATATAACACGCATTTCTTTTAGGGAAAAAAACAGATTCTGAGCCTGTGATGGACAGAAGTATCTGATTTAACAGGTTGACTGGGGGCGGTTTATAACTGCGGGCTCTTGTCGCCGGTTGTAGTGCCACTGAAGGGGGTTGAAGGAGGAGGAGGAGGAGGAGGAGGCTGCGCAGGCTGAATTTACTTGGATGACAGCGGGAAAAAAAGAGAACACGAGTCACGACGCATAATAAAATCACTAAGCCTGTCCTGACTGTTACTGTGTGTTGATTAATCCTTGATGTCCGTGCATGTAATTGCTAGCCTTGGGCATGACCTCGGCTAACGGGTTAAAAGCCTTGAAATATTGAAACGGTAACGTAGCCTACGTCATGGCTCTTATTTCAGCGAGCAAGCTAACCTCACCTATTCCTCAGGGCGTAGACAAACACTTGCAACATAATTTAAAAAGAGAAGTAGCCTAGTCGGATTATTGCACAATAATACAACTGGCAATCCTCCATTAAGTTGTTAAATTATGGTGTTCGTAAAGTTTACATTTTTGTTCTCTCACTCCCTGTAGTTGTCTAAATGAAAATATTGGACACACAGATATACAACGCAGCCAATTTTATACGTTTTTTACGTGTTGCCAAATAGCCTATTTGACGCAGGTCGAATATGAAAACTTGCCCAAATATTTTTCTTGGCAACGGACTACAGCATACCTCATAGCCTACCGTGTGTGATGCAAGCTAAATAGGCATTTTAGTGTGCGCAGACTTCCAATTGTTTGGTTTACGGGGCTCATGCAGCATAATCCAAAAGTGTCTTATTGCAGCAACCCAGTCGTTTAATAGATTCGTGCAGCTATTAGTCATAAAGAAGCTCCATATAAAAATTTTGGGTGAGTCGTACCGGGCATTCATATTTTTTGGGATTTAGAAGGGCTTGCGCCAGAAGGATTTTCTGAGAGCTACCAGCGAGCACAATTCTGGGGGGGGGGGGGGGGATATCAAATAAATAAATAAATAAAAAATAAATAAATAAAAAGCGAGGAGTCAATGGGGAAGCTGACGTCATTTAATTGCGGTTGCGCTGATAGACTTTGGCTGACTTTCTTTGGCAACTCTTTTGACGTCCTCTCCAAAGTGATTCTGCGAAGACACGCCCCTCTGCAATCGGCTTCTGGTGCATCATGCACAATCCTTAAATGCTAGCCCCCTTGCCTCCTTTAAAAAGCCCGTGTTTATCATTGACTCGCGTACCTGTTCTTTTATTTATTTATATTTGGGGGGAGGGGGGTGATTTTTTTTTTTGGGGGGGTGGGGGGGGGGTCGTGGTACCCATCACTAGAATCCATGCTCAGTACAGTTTCCCAGCATAAGATGCTAAATCAAACATCAAACTGCGTAGCTGTGACTGACACCTCGTTGGACAGGCCCACGTGCTGAAAAGTCTTCATTATCGCTGACACTTTGGTAAAAAGAAATAAAATCGAGGTTTTTCATTTTCTCCTGGATCATTATGGGTTTTTACTAATAGATTTCTAATTGCTAATGAAATATCGATGATGCACTGGGGCCAGCCATAGATTAGTAGAACGGAATGCTTTTTCTCCCCCTGTGAAACATAGTATGGTCTTATAAAAAAACAAACTGAACAAACACATTTTTTTTAAATCGCATTGTATGCTGTACATCATTCAGTTATGCTGTAAGAATCCAGAATGGTTTTAAGGATGACCGTTGTGTAATCCAATCAGCTATTTCACGTCTCTCTCAAACATTCATTTTTATTGCATAATTGATAATTTATCAGTACATTTTTGTTTTTATTGAAGTTTCACATAATCCTTTTTGTACCTTTATTATTTCAGTGTGTTCTTTTATTTGGCATCACACGTCCCATACATTAAACTTTGTCTGAAATAAGGATCGGAAGATGGACAAAAAGGACCAAATAACTAATTAATAGGTGTATACTGAAACGTCAATGCATCGAGATGCAAATGTCATCATTCAACTGCATCTATGTGAGATGGATGAATGGATTCATATCGTGTTGAATCATTAATTCACATGGAAAAACCTTTATTTAGGCGGACTGAGGCAGTGAAGTTAATAAACACACTAGTAAACTTTGAAAGTTACACTGTTATTTCAGTGATCCCTCTTGAGTGCCGGTGGGCTGGAGTGGGGAGAATTTGTCAAATCTAATGGTCACATTCACATCGCAGCTAATCGCACGGTATCACAGTATTGTAAATGAAGAGAACTCGCATCGTATCGTTGGTCAGAGTATCACTACGGTACCGTAGCGTGATCAAGTTGCATCGTTACAGACCTGCTAGCCTCCCGAGCCAGTCTCTTCGTACACTCCTGCTGATTAAACGCTAGATTAGAAAGGCTATTTCAAGTGAAATGCTCCCTCAGAAAAAACTGAAATTTAAAAAATACTTTGGGGGGGAACAATCAATTTTCCCTTTGGCACAGAACATATTTCAGCCTGTTTTTTCTTTTGTTTTTTTTAAATAAACTTAACTATTATAAAGTGTCAGCAGATCGGGTAGACATTCCTCGCAAAGGAGCGATTATAGGAGTCAGATGGAACCCAGGGTAGGACACTATAGCAAAATTTCTGAAATACTTTGGACAGTAGAAGCACTTGTACTCTGTATGTAATCTCAATCAGTCAGTACAGTTTCTCCACTTCTGAAATTCCAATGGGGAGCCTGTTACATTTGATAAACGTATTTGTATCACAAGACTTTAGAACCGAATTATATATTACCGCACTAAAGTACTGTGAGGACAGAGTGCTGTGCTTGACCGTAAAGTATTTTTTGTCCAGATGCTATAGCTGTGAGTTATGTATGTATTTCCCACAATTTATTTCTCCTTATATTTGCTGTGTGAGACACAGTCATGTACAGTATATCACTGCAGGCCCATTCCAGTTCTCCAAATATCTCCCCACGTCCCCCCCGGAATTCTGCTTGAAGTCCTCCAGGTCCACCTGAGCAGAGGTGGGTAACCTGGCTTCAAAGAGTAAAAAGACTGACCATGTATTTGCGCCACCAACATGCACTAAACCAGCTGATTACAATAATTAGTTCTCCTACCATGGTGAAGAGTTATGCTAATTAGAATCAGCTGGTTTAGTGCATGGTGGTGGAGCAAATACATGGTCAGTCTTTTTACTCTTTGAAGCCGGGTTACCCACCTCTGCACCTGAGACCCTCACCTGGGGCCGCTGGAGGCCCATGGGGACAGAGTCACGGGGATGCACCTGAACCAGATTCATGCTCGCGATGGAGGTGGACAGCCGGCAGCTGTCAAAACACAATTAGCGGTTTCCACACACGAAGACCACAAGCTGTAATACGACTACGTCTGAATCATTAATAATAAGGCCTCCATGGGCTAAAGTGCCACATGATTACCCATGTACATCCATCCATCCATTATCTATACCCGCTTATCCTGGGCAGGGTCGCTGCGGGTGCTGGACCTTCTTGTTGTGAAGCAACAGCGCCACCCACTGCACCACTATGCCACCCTTACCCATGTACACCATGAAGGTGTGGTCATCTCTGGTCAAAGACAAGTGTATGGTGACAATGAATTTCTAAGTGAACTGAAGCTGACCAGGCCGCAACATGGTACAAAAGGTGAATTTTAATGGGTGCTTACTATCCATTTGCGTTTACTGCCAATGTGAAATGATAAACTTGAAGTGAACGTGGCGCATGGAAAAGTTTGAGTGCCGTGTCAGTTTGTACTAACAGTAGTAACACTGCCTTTGGCTGATCTACAACAGCGTCTCAAGTTGGCTCACTTCCTGTGGCCAGTTAAGTCCTGCTGTTTTTTGATGTTGGATTCTTTCCCAGCCTTTCTTTTTTTTTTTTTTTTTTTTTTGCAGAACTCTGCTAGCTCAACAACTCTACCAGCTCAAATATTATTTGGTTTCCTTGCATGCACTTGGTGTCTGAGATGTCCCCCTTACAGATTTTCAATAATGTTCAAGTCTTGGGTCTGTGATGGCCACTCCAAAACCTTCATCCCTGAAGGTGCTTCAGGGTTGATTTTGTGGTATGTTTTGGATCGCTGTCTGAGCGAAAGATCCACTTGAGGCCAAGTTTGAGCATTCTGGCTTGGGGGATACCACGTTTTTGGACAAAATGTCCTGCCACTTGCCAGAAGGTTGCGATTCCACTGACCTTAAGCAATCCAGGGATTAGTAGATTGATTTTACTGGACAACTGAAATACAATACAGTCCCCCTTATCTCTGAAGACATATAATAATACAATTTTAAAGAGAAATGATGGAGAGCAGCGTAGTAAAAACAGAAAGCACATCTCATATGTCACGCAGGCTGAAATTAAAGGGAGTATAGAGACCGGAATATGCTCTGAAAGCCTGTACGGAATGCTTAAAAACAGATGGACAACAGTTGCTTTTTCTACCGATCATGTCGTCGGGTTCATCCATAGATTGCCACGCTTAAAAAATAAATAAATAAATAAATCTTGTCAAGAGAAGTTTTCAAATGATAATCCATTTACACCCATAGCCACCTGTGAATTAATGTCCTGCAAAATCCTAAACACTTCTCATGCATACAGACGAGAATGACAGAAACAAAGACACCTGAGCACGCGCACGTCTGTCTGCTTTCTACTTGTCTGTATAAAGCGGGGGGGGGGGGGGGGGAATTCAGAAGAAGGGCAGACCGACCTGCTCTCCTTTTAAAAAGAAAACGAAGAGAGCGCAGTGAATCGCTGAAACGGTCCGTTCCAAACTCGGCGATGAAACCACGCGCCGCGGCAATTGCGTTGCACTCAGGAATTGCGTACAGGAAGCAGATCTGTGGCTGCCGCGCGCTGAAACGTCTTTTGAAAAATACTTTCTGGGGAGCCGATGCTGCCCGCAGATTGTAAATAGGCCGCTGATTACGTGAGGCAAAGAAGTCGTTTGCGGAGGTGTAGAAGAAGATTTAAATAGTTTATTGGAAGAATATGTTTTTTTTGTGTTGTTGTTGTTAATTCACATTATTTCCAACTAAGACTGAGAATACGTATAACATAATTGTACGTTAGATTACGCGGACAGAAGATTTAAGATCACAGGGCTGTGCTGAACTTGATCCTATAAAGCAAGTGCAGAGATGTGTAAAGTAGATAATTGCTCCTAACACTGGGTTTTCGGTTTTAGAGGTTGGAACAATGAGTTTGCCCAATTGGACTTTTGAGGGTTCATCACTGAGAGAATTAGGAATGTTGTTAATCTTTTTAAAACATTTATCTATAAACATCAGAGTCTACGATTATCACAAAATCAGTCTTTTATTTATAAGTCAATTATTTCTTCCAAGGCATTAAAAAGGGATTTTAATTATAGATGTGGCCACCGTGCCAGTTTTGATGGGTTCTGACAGGACAATTAGATGGAATTTGTGTTTTTCTGTCGTATTTATAAGTAATCTGTTATCTGTGCAGGCATAACAGATGTTGTCAGCGTGACTGAGCAGCTCCAGCATGACATCAAGGTTTTGAGGACCTGCTTTGTTTCCTCACTCATCTGCACACGAGCCAATCAGACGAAGCCAACACGGGCGCATCACCTCCGGTTCCAGTTACTGCACACGTTTAGCAGCTTGTACTTTGACACAGTTGAGCACGCTAACATGGGAGAGCATGCATTCTGCAATGCACTAGGAGCATGTTCAAGATGCAAGGGCTGCTGGTTAATTTGTTCCAGTGTGCCGATGGTGGGCCCCACAGTCTGGCACCGACTGCGGCTCACAGCCCCTCAGGGAAACACACAGCTGACTCTAGCATCACGCAGGGGTTGGAGGGTTTCAGTCGGCCGACGTGATAGCGCCCCCTGCTGGCCGACAGGGTGCCTGCAAGTTTAAGTGTTGAGCGGCACATGAAGAGTCTTCCTCCGACTCACGCCTGCGCCAGCCCGACGGGCAGACTGCGGGGCGGGCGTGGTGATGAGCGGCGGCAGCCATTGTGTTTCGGAGGAGGGCGTGTGAGCGCACGCTCGTCTGCACTGTCCCGACCCGACCACAGAGGTTGTGATGACCGTTGTGGTGTGAGCATGACCTGGTATTCCAAATTGAGGGGGGGGGGGAGGGAAATGTGAAAACATGTTTTAAAATATTTAATGAGATTTGTGCGTGGCAGTTACAGTGTGGCAGAGCTCAGCCAATCCCCAGAAGGTTGCTGGTTCCATTCCCAGGTGAGGTGTGCCCTTGACCAAAGACCTCACCTGAACTTATTCAGTAAATAGACAGCCGGATAAATTGACAACTCGAGAAATGTCAACGCTGTACTGTAAGTTTCTAAAGGTTGTAACCTTTAAATTTATGAGGTGTGAACAACTGCCAGTTGTCTCAAAGCTACTTTTGTGGATTGGGACATCCCGTTGGGCCAACGCAAGCAATCACTGCTCACCGTCATTTCCAGCTCTGAGGATTTCTGCTCAGATATTCGATATATTTAGCAAATAGTCAACGCCGTATGAATCACAAAGACATTTCTCTGTGGGTCATTATTGGCCTTCGCTGTTCTGCTTAGTTGGCCCGTTGCGAATGGTAATCAAGGTCTGTGGTCGAAGGCTTAGCATCTATACATAGCAAAGCTCTCAAACCTCCTGCCGTCAACCAGAACCTATTAGACATCCCCTTACTCATACAAAGCAGAGCAGCTCCACCAATCGCAGAGTATGTTGGTAAGAACCAATATAACACTGAAGACCGTGATTGGCGATTTACTTTTTCCACTATACTTTTTGCAATGCCTGTTGGAATTGCCAGGAAGTAGCCAGGAAAAATCTACAAACTACTGCTGATATTGTTCTATTGGTTGTTATCAACATGCTTCATGATTGGTGGAGCACCTCTCTGGGTTCTATGAGACGGTGACATCACAGCCCTTTTGGAATAATGCTAGGTAATTAAGAAAGTACCTTGGACTGAAGGAATTCTGGAGTTGAATGCCCGGTCAAAAGAATACAACTTGTTTTGAAAGTTTGGCCTTTCAATTGTCTGAACTGACTGGAACAAGTAATCACTAAATCCGTGACTCCACTCAAAACAATTAATTGGAGATTGTACACCACTGGAGAGCAGAACAGACTTTTGTTCAGATTTTCTGAGCATGTTTTTCAGTTTAATTAAAGACAAATGGCACACACTCTAAATCTGATTCCAAAAGGACAAACTTCATGGGCTGGCAGAAGAAATTAAATTCCTCTTTAAAGTACTCATCTATATTAAGAAAGTGCTTGAAGGCACATTTCAGTCGAATAGCTAATTGACCAGGGCAACTCTTAAATGTATTTCGCATTCCTTCTGTAGTGTTTCTTTTTTTTTTAAAGGCACTTTTATGAGGCGACTGTTCATGGTCAGAGTAAAATTCATCACTACATAAGTTGTCAGAGGGAAAGAGATCTCTCGCCTCAATAAAACCAGCAGGTAAAATAAAACTTTAATTTGCTTCACACATGATTCACACTCAGCACAGTTGACTTGGTTTTTTTTTTTTTGCCTGCGGTGAATACACACAGTTTTCTTATTTTCTCTCGTAGGTCATGTTTTCCTTGGTCTGTGAATAAATGGGATTCTGTCAGTCTCGCCCCGAGCCTGGCCCATCTTGACTCAGAGAAAATATTGGACCGCTGGCATATTGGCAATGAACGAGAAGCCGGCGAAATGAAATGTAAATTTACGGTGGCGGAGACCGTTGCAGTAGCAGGGAATATCCTGTCTCAGCACTTCCTGTTTTATTGCATTATAATAGTTAAGTTTTAGTGCTTTACCTTCTGTTTCTCTCTTCAGAACTCAGTTGAAATACAAAGGGGGGACATTAAAGAAAGAAAATCAAATCATAAACTGATTCGCTGTTTTAAAGCAACACATATTCTTTTAGTGCATATTTGTAACTGGATGGCATGATGTGACTAAATATTCAGTAGCCCATATTGTGAGGAACATGTTTATTCAAGACTTGATGAGGAAAGTGTGTGCGTGGGTGTCTGTGTGTGCATGTGTAAATGTATGCAAAAGCATGTACATGCGTGCGCGCGCGAGTGTGTGGTATTGTTGGGGGATGGTTGAGTTTGTTTTCTCTCTCAACAAATAAAGTGTTTCATCCTGAGGATACTGCCTATTGGCCAACGGCCCGATATACGGGCGAGATAAAAAGCTTGCGCCGCAGCCCAGCGGTGGACCCAAGGCGTATCGCAGGCGCGCGCGCGAGACTCATCAACCGCTCCCTTTAATTGTCCAACGTTCTGTCGCGTTTACTGACGGGACCGTTGCCGTGGTAGCGGAAGACAAACACGAAGGCCTGAGAAAACACTGATAAAAGCTCACTATCATTACGGAGAGGGTGGGGGGTCACGCGGTTATCAAGGGCTGTAAAGTAATCATCGCAACCGTACGACTGTAGCTTTGTAAAACATTAGCAGTGTAGCCATAAAACGGCTCCCCATCCAAAAGCAACAGTCCTAGCGGTGTTTAAGGCTCAAAACGTCTCCCACAGGAAGAGTTACAAACAGGAGAGGAATCTGACAGCTCGTCTAAAGATGGAGCGTAATGACGGAGTTTCTATTCTATCAGTGAATCCAGTGTTTAACAGTATAATCAAATTGAATGGAAATAATTATCCCCGAAATGTCTCATGCCTTAGATTCACAATGACATTGGAAAACAATAATTTGGCAAAAGACAGCTAAAGAATAATCAGGATCTTACTAGCTGCATCATATAATATGTTTTGTTATACAGTATTATGATATTCAATGATGCCAGATGAAGCATTTAATTTACTTTGGTAATGCGTTTAAGGATTTGATCATACTGTAATTCCATGACATTAATTTGTTAAAAACCCAAGTAAATATTTTAAAACAATCCTTTTACAGAATACATACAGATCATAATTAGCTGATAGACAGAAACAGGTTGCTACTAAGTTGTTCATTTTGGTCGTTGGTAATTTATGTGGCCACATGAATTATCTTGTACCCTACATTTTATTTTACGGTACGAATCAAATGTTGAATTTCACACAACAAAACAGAAAATATTTTAGGTACGTTTTTGCACCAATAATTAATATATAATTTCATACTTTGAAATTGTAAGTTTGATACCTCATTCTTGCTATCTGTTTGCCAACTACTTAAACAGAAACTAAATTCCATTTGCAAGCAGAACCGCATTTATCAGCTGTAATTTTCCTGAACAAATTGACCCTTCCGAACATGAAAGAGCACCTGAGGACTTTTGAGCACAAAGCGATTCGGTGAAAATGTACTTTGTGATATCCAGTGAATAGATGTGTTTGTACTGCACACAGTCAAGGGCACTGTGTATAAAATGGGAAAAAAGGCTACTGCTGTTCACGTTGCGGTTGCAGGGTGTGTTTATTCATGTGCAGATACAGGAAATAATCAGTCAGAGTTGTGATGGGGAAACGCTCAGAGCTGGTCTCCTTTGTTCTCTGGGTACTTTAAGTGCACTGCATTTGGCGACTCCTCTGTCTCTGGTTGAGGATTTTGGATCTCACGCATGCAAGCAAGCACTGTGAGGCCTCTGGCTATTGTGTTTTTTTAATGTCTTACTTCACTAAAATGGTAAATATATTACTGTTTGGGGAAAAAAAAAGAAAGTACACACATTGTTATCTTTTAATTTAATGGATGCTTTAAATGCAAGAAGACAAATGATTAAGCTACGCAACCTTTAATTTATTCCAGAGGAAGCCAAAACACATCTTTTAATGCTTTTAATGCTCAATGAGAAGGTTTTTAATGATTTCCTTTGTCCTTTGTGAATTTAATTTGAGTGCTCTTGATTTTGATTATTTTAAAATTACACACGCACACGCACACACACACACACACACACACACACACACACACAGATATACATACCTGACTCAAAATCTAGAATGTCCAATTGGATTTCTAAGCCATGCTCCCTACTCATCACTGAAATGTCTATCAATCATATGTGACATTCTGAAGGACCTTACTGACAGCCATCAATCAATGCTGCCCCTTATAGTGCTCGCGGCCTGAAACTGTATTATTAATCATCCTCCATTAAGCTGTGGACTTCTTCACATAAATGAATGCTGGGATTTACCATTTTTTGTTTTGTTAAGCATGCATCATACTTGTTCCTGGTTATGGTTATACACTTTGTTGTACGTCGCTCTGGATAAAAGCGTCTGCCAAATGCCTGTAATGTAAAATGTAATGCGTGCTGGGAAGTGTATTCTATGAACATATACAGTGAAAGTAACCCCATATATATTGAAGATCAGAATAGGTATTACGATCTTGTGGATGTTTAGAGAGGGAAAGAGGGTCCAGGAAGTCACATCTGTTAGAAAATGCATGGAATATGAGTGTTTCACAATGACAGTTATGAATTTGTAGGAGTAGAATGTTGGTCAAACTGGAGTCAGGTCAGCATTAAGTTTTTAGCGACTTAATTGAAGCAGAAAGGCTCAAAATCTAAAGGAATGTAACACAGTTTAAAATAGTTCCAGGCACTTACACAAGAACATCAATATTCTCAATATAGTCAATATTCTGTGTTAAGCCTGCACTTAAACAACCAAACTGTAAACCAAAAAAGAGTACAAGCACGACTATTAACAGAAAATAATAACAAGCTCCCGGCCCATTAAAGACCTGACAGGGCATGTTGCTCAGCGATCAATGACATGTTTGGAGAAACTGGAAAATAAAGCTTGTTTACATTTTAAACAAACAAGATAAGCATTAAAATAGTCTTAAATAATGTTGTGAGTCTCTCATACAAAAATAAACTTCACAGCGGAAAACATGCCATTCACACAACAGGCAGTTACACTCCCATCTTGTTATCCTTTCTGAAGGTAGAGGACACCAGTGAATGCGTTCTGTCAATCAAATGTTCAAAATAGCCACCCAGCCAGCAAACATGTAAAAGCCACATGCAAGAGTGCTGGCTGCTTTGTTTTTGAAGCACATGCTGTAGGCCTATATGTCAGTGCATTATCAAAATGTCTAATATATCCCACTGAGACACCCATACAAATGTGACAGGTGTCTTTCCAGTAAAGAGACAAGTTTTAGGAGAGAGAACACAAGCTGGTGGGATATGGTCATGGAAAGATAAGCAGTTTTTTTCAGACAGAAGCTGAGAATGGTGTTCTCCTTTGTCTAGTTATAGACAACTTTATACTGTCAGTTCTGTAAAAACTACAAAAAAATGAAATGAAAAATAAAAACACTTAATAATCTTTCTTCTACTTAAACACAGAGTTGGACAAAAAAGTTGCAATTTCCTTACACCAAAAATAAATTATACAGATTTAAAATTCTTTATATATTGTTTGATGGATTTCATTAAAGCCTTCACAAAATAATTTAGGCCTATGAATGAGCTCTACTCATACCAGCAGTAACCAACCCTGTTCCTGGAGATCTATCGTCCTGTAGGTTTTCACTCCAACGCCAACAAAGGACACCCCATTCAACAGCTAGATATCTTGTTCAGCTACTAATCAGTAGAGTCAGGTGCGCCAAATTATGGTTGAAATGAAAACCTACAGGATGGTAGGCCTCCAGGAACAGGGTTGGTCACCTCTGACTTATACAATTGGGGGGAATTCCACAGACAATTTGGGCCTATAAGCTCTACCTATACAATATAACCGAAGAGAAAAGAGCCCAAGAAAATCTCTAAGATGTGGTAAGAGGAAGAGGGGATTTCCCTAGTGGTGATGAGAGTAACTGCAGGCTAAATGAAAGCACTCAAGGCAGAATTAAGCTTACCTTCGTGAAAAGGTCAAAACTTCTGTATAAACACTCATTTTATCCAAAAACCCCGTTGTGTTTCATTTCATTATACGACTCGATAGCAAGCTCTGCAACCTTATGAGCCCTTCAAAGGTCATCTTTTATAAAGCTGTTTGTGTAACAAAAAAAAGTAACGTTTTCAAGTGAAAGAAAGAAAAGCCTGGGAAATATGAATTATGAGCCGACCGTTGGACACGGTACTTTACTTGTGTCTCTCAGTAACAAGTATACTAGCCTGTCGTAACACTTCTTTCTGGATTTATGGAAGTCATGAATCAAGAATCTCAAAGATCCATATATAAAGATCATTTATTTATTTAATATGAAAATAATACAAATCTTGGGTTTCCAGACAAATGTAAAAGTATATATATATAACCCAGACACATTTAAAAGAGAAGACCAAGAAGCTCGAGAGGCAGTAGACAAATATCTTGTGGTGGTGTCTAGCAAAGGAAACCATTGTCAAATTGCGCCACAACTACAGGAAGGAGTCAATGCAGCTGGAGAGAAACCAGTTCCCCTGACTACAGTCAAACGGAAACTATGATTTGCTGGTTTAAAGGGACTATTTGCCACATGAGTAGTGTGCATTTTCATTCATGTGCTTCACGTCTGAATTAAAACCGTCTGTTAGTTTCGTTTTTTTTAATTACGCTCCATTTCTGATGTGAGCCATTTAATTATGTGCACCAGTGAAATATTCAACAAACATTCAACGA